>NW_013665929.1:414150-420375 GCF_000517525.1 Limulus polyphemus
CTAACAATACAGAAGTTACAATAACATGGCTCACGTGCACTCATGTTACTGTATCAAATAACATAAAACTGACCTTTGGTCCGTACAAAGTAACTTGTCTTGGCTGTGTTTTAGTAAACTAGTATTTTGTAAAATACAGTCACATTTCAATTATTATACATTTATATATCTATATAGATTATTGCTATTTGGAAATAATTTCTTAAATTTATTTTTCTAAAAACATAGAACAGTAACTAAGGAAGTAAAGCAAACAATTATCTCTTCTAGTTATGATCTTTGTACACAGTTGCTGCTTGATGTTGCTAAGCCTTTAAAAAATTTGCACGTGGAGGATATGAAACAAAATATTTTTTTAGGTTTTATATATACATTTGAATAACTAAAAATTCATAAATTACTACATTAATACCATAGAGTTCCACTATAATTTATCAAGATTACTAACTAAGATGTATTTTAGTTTAAAAATAATGAAATTTTGAGTAGAATAAAGACACCCCTACCTCATTGAAATATTGGTTCAAAAGAAAGAAATGGTGCCAAACCCATTAAAAGGACTGAGAAAGCCACTAGGGAGATATTCTGAGCTTCCTATTGGTTATTCATGTCATATATTGAAGTGTTTCCAAAAATGGAAAGAGGTGGGTGGGGTGCCACTGTGTTTGATTTATTACATGAGCAATATCTTAGCAAATTGAAAAGATAAAAGGCTCTTATTTTATATTCTAGCTTGTCAATGTCAGTAATTTGAGTTTTTAATTCCTGCGACTTAGTATTTTGACTTCACAAACATCTAATCTGAATCAGTGCTGCATTCAACATACAACATGACACACAAAAATTGATGTTTATCTGGTTTTTTCAAATATTTGTTTTTAAATTAAGAAACTGAATAATGTATAATAATAAAATTTGAATTATAATCTACAGTTTGATACCAAAGTTATTGATATAAATTCATGAAATAGTAGTTCAATAAAATTTTGAATGCAAGTCAACAAACGAGATGACATGGCCTTTCACCCGTGACCCATCTCGAAAGGGTTAATACTAACTTTACATGTAGTTTATTAAAGCCTTCAACACAAGTGATTGACAAAATTCTATACACATATTTAAGATGCACATGTAAAGCATACAACTAAAAAAATGTCAATCACTCAAGAAATAACATCCTTTTTCCATAATACATAATAATTAATGTCTTCACAATTAAATTATTTGACTAGAAATAGTCAAATAAAGGTAAATGTTTTAAGAACACCAGCATGTGATTTGTGCACACCAGCTTCTTTGTTGCTGTTATCAAATTCAGTTCTTGCTTAACCATCACTAAATAACAGTAACATTTCCATGTATTGTAGACCTATCAGAAAGATATGTCAGTTGATAGCCTACTGCTAGTAAGCATTATTTACAAAACATTAACATAAAGAGTTTTTATTTTTTCTTGAATTCAATTTGATATTGCAATTGTGAAAAGAAATTTAAAACGTACCTCAATACTCCCAAACTTCATAGACTATACTAGATAGCTAAATAAAACACACTCCTTCACTTATCTAGTATACACGATGAAGTGATCTACTTTTCACTCAAAAATAAGTTATGAATTATTGTAAGATAGATTAGTTTCCACAAAACATATTTCCAAAACAATTTTGCTGTATGTATGTTTACAAATGTCGAATTATTAACTATTATCTTTACTTTACTGCCTGATGGTGTTGGATATAAACAATTATAGAATTGTATCTTTTTAATAGTTGACTAGCTGTAGGCAGTGTAACAGAAGAGTTTTATGACTTGCCCATTTTGGTAAAGGCAGAGGATTCCCCTTGTAACACAGGATCATGTTACAAATGCATACACTAATGTTAAAGACATAACTCTATGTATGATTATGTATCTCCTTCTATGGGTACCACTTGGAGACTGTTTTATTAATGCACTAAAATTGTAAGATGAAAGTAACTTATTTATTAGAAACAGCCTATCTCTAAATAGTAATTTCTTAAGGACTCTTAGTTTTAATTTGTAGTAAAATGATCCTTTGTGATCTAGTTTTAGGAAGATGAAACAAAGCCTTGTCAAGAGCCCTAACCGTCCATTTAGACAGAAACCTAGATATTTTTTATGTAATCTAATACAGCTGCCTTCATACTCCATGACTTAATGGAAAACAAAAACACAGAATCAGACAAATAATTTTTATCTATAAAATACATAAACTGAAGTGCTAAATGTGCCAGAATTAACCTGCATTTAATTTTTTGGCACTAACGATAATTTTTCCCCATCCATTTACTAAAAGCATCACTGAATCACAATGACATTCAATGATTTTACCAGTTTTTGTCTGTAAAATGAAATACTCTGACATTTTCTGGGCCAGTAATGCAAAATATAAAATTCACTGACTTTTCTCAGTTTCCCAAACCTGTGAGAACCATGTTCAAAAGCAATGTATTTAAAAACAAACATATAATACAAATAATGATATTAATAGGCCTTTAAAGAAATGTAGCAAAATAATTCAGACATTAAATTCATTCTTAAAACCAAGTTAATCTGAAACTATAAAACGTACAGAATATCCCCTAAAATAAATTTAGTCTTCTTTGCTGTTTGAATGTTGTCCAAAAAATTACATTCTACATCTACTTTAGACAGGTGGCTGTGGGGGTTTTCTATAAAACTAAACTATTATACTTGGTATTTGTGCAGTCTAAACTATTGACAATTCTTAAAATTTTTAGCATGAAATTTGTGAAAAATATAAACTACTTTGTTCACACAAAAATTTGCTTTGAAAAAGATGTAATAGCTTGTTGTTGAAAACAAAAATTTCCTACCTTTTATAGTGCTGAACATATTCTCATAGTACTATGACAACAAAGAATAATATAAAGTGACTACATTAAGACTTTACCAATAGTTTTTAGGTTGGAACTGATGGTCCTCAATACAAGCAACAAGGGTAATGTTACCACCATGGCTATGGCCAAAGACAGAACAATTGCCATGCCTGTAGTGGTCCTCTGTGTAACGAGTCCAAGTATTCTCTAATGCTGACCGCCAAGACTCAGCAGCCTGATCAGGTTCATAAGACTGGAACTCTGTGGCTTCTTTTCTTAGGTGATCATATTTAAAAGACTGTTGACTTCGAGGATCAAAATAGTGACTATTTCCCAAATCATTGTATTCTGTAACTAAACCCTGAAACAGAAATTATGCAGGAGTGAATTACATATTTATGATAAAAACTAGTAAATCAAATCAATCAGCAAAATTTATAGTTCACCTTTTTCACAGTCAAAGAAGATTTACAGATTGAATTAGAGCATAAATTACTAATCATTAATTGCAAAGGCCACTATTTTTTTGGTTAAGTTATTTCAGCTAATGATTTTTTTGGAAAAAAATTTAAGGAAAAATAAAATAAAGCAATGTACTGACTTCCTCAAACTAAGGTTTAGAGCACCAGGGAGATCAGTAGGGGCAATTAAGTGCTAACATGTTGTTACTATATTTGAGATGCTGAGTGTGTGTTACTACCAATTAATACAGAACATGATCGAAATTGATAATTATGTGAATTACATCTTGTATGTTCAAAAATTTGTAAAAATTAAAATTTTGGTATTTTTTCTATAAAGAAAAACTGTATAAACTGTATGTAAATGTATCTTTTTTAACATATCAAAGTTTTTTTTATGAAGTATTTATGTAAGTTTACAACTGTAATACTTGTCTGTTGAATAAACTGGAACTTTACGTTATTTCATAGTTAATTGTCATGAAAATGAAATGTAACTTTTGAAGAAACAGTCACTGACAGATGTTAAAATACTTATAATAAATCACCTTTTATAAGATAAACATGGTTATTATGCATAACATATATTTTTTAGCTTCAGAAGTAGATTAATCCACATAATATAGATGCAGAGTAAACATATTTTGTGCATGTTATACTCTTTCAAAAGCTTTTTTTTTGTTTAATTATTCAGCCCTAACACACTATATACATAATATATACATTCTGCAATTAATAATCAGTAAAGTAGAGAGCAGTAACATGAAATCATTTAATGCCCATATTTGAAATAGCTTGCTCTGGAACATTTAATTCAAAACTAGACAATTCTGCTATTCAAGGAGTAATCTGAGCTCTTCATTTATTCTAATTTATCTTCCTCTTGGAATTTCATTTTTTTCTCATTTTCTCCCAGTTAAAAGAGGGCAAAATCATATCAGAATGGTACACAAAAATTCAGATTTTTTAATTAAATATTTTTACTAAAGATTTGTTTGTGAAAATATCGAGTGTGTTTCATTACTAATCCGAGTGCAAAGTGATTTTCATGTCATGATTAAAAACTATTCTTTGTGCCAAAAATCTCAAATATTATTTGTGTAATCTCTAAAACATCCTAAGTACATTTATACTTTGTTATTTTCTCTACCCCAACTCTATGGAGTCTGTCAATTTGACCAACCTCGTAACTACCATAAAAATTTGGAAATAAATATAAATTATGCCTTTTTCATTCTAGAATGACTAGAAGTTATAACATGAAATCACAAACGTTTAGTCTAAATAGCTTTAATCTCATAACATTATATATTCATTATTTATATATTAACCTTTCAGCCATGCACTCATGATACCATATCCAATAATATAAAACTGACCTTTAGTCTTTACAAAGTGACCCGTCTTGGCTGTGTTTTAGTGGACTAGTATTTTGTAAAATATAGTCAAATTTAAATTATTATACTATAGACTTAGTATTTTGACATCACAAACATCTAATTTGAGCCGGTGCTGCATTCAACACACCACATGACACACAAAAATCGATGTTTAGGTATGTGTGTTTTTTATTATATTTTAAATTAAGAAACTGAATAATGTATAATACTCAAATTTGAATTATAATCTACAGTTTGATACCAAACTTAATGACATAAATTCATAAAATAGTAGTTCAATAAAATCTTGAATGCAAGTCAACAAACACAATGACATGGTCTTTGATCCGTAGTGATAGGGTTAACAAGGATTTTGGGAAAATTCCTTAATGAAATATATTAGTAATAGGTTTATTGATAAAAACTGCTTTGAATTTTCCAATTCACCGTATACTTTGATTTCTTATAATAATCTGTATACATAAGCTTTTGACCATGTATTACTATATATTATTACTCTACTGAAACTATTGATTTATGTATTAATTTAATTATTTGTTCTCTTATGATATGTTACATGATTGTTTAGAACAAATTTTCTGCTGTTAGATAACTGTACTCTCTATTCATGCTTAAATAAAAATAGTTTTAATTGACTTGATGGGTTGCCTGTGAACTTAATACATTTGTTGTAGTGCATTTATGTAATGGCTGAAATAATTACTGATTGCACTAAAACCACTGATGACAGACTTCACCTTGAAGATACATTTGTTGTCTTTTTATTCAGTTATAAGAATGTTAATTAATTTACAGTAATTGTAGAGTAAATATTGAAAAATATACTTCAATAAACTTATTACTTATACATTTCATTAATGAATTTTCCCAAAATCCTTGTTCAACCTATCGCTATGGGTCAAAAAAGGCCATGTCATTGTGTTTGTTGACTTGCATTCAAGATTTTATTCACATACTATTTTATGAATTTATGTCAATAAGTTTAGTATCAAACCGTATATTATCATTCAAATTTTAGCATTAAATATTATTTAATTTTTAAATTTAAAAGTAAATATTAAAAAACACACCTAAACATCAATTTTTTTGTGTTACGTGGTATGTTGAATGGAGCACTGGTTCAAATTTTACTTTGTGGTGTCAAAATACAAAGTTTATAGTTTAGTACGAATTAGGAACACAAATTGCTGATATTAACAAGCTAGAATATAAAATAAGAACCTCCTATCTTTTCTATTTGCTGAGATATCACTCATGTACTGAATCAAACACAGTGGCCCTGCTTACCTCTTTCCATTTTTGGAAATGCTCCCTTATATACACTTCTGTCTATGACGTGTGAATAACCAATCGAAAGCTCAGAATGTCCCACTAGTGGTTTTCTCAGCCATTTTCAATTATTACAACATCACCTCATTCTTTCCAACTGTATTAAAAGACCTACCAGCCACTATCCATTTACTAATAGTAAAGACCTACCAGCCACTATCCATCTGTATTAAA
>NW_013665929.1:421212-451382 GCF_000517525.1 Limulus polyphemus
CCAATCGAAAGCTCAGAATGTCCCACTAGTGGTTTTCTCAGCCATTTTCAATTATTACAACATCACCTCATTCTTTAGATACAAATCTTCAACCCATTAGTCTGCTCGAAATTTTATATTTTTTTAGACCCAAATACAGCTTAGTTACTAAGCTTGATAAATTCTATGGTAATTATATAGTAATTTATGATCTTTTAGTTATTTCAAATGTATATAAAACCTAAAAAAATTCATTCATTTCACGTCCTCCATGTGCAAAATTTTATAAGACTCCATAACCTTTGTCAAGCAGCAAACGAGTACAAAGGACATAACAAGAAAAGATAATTGTTTGCTTTACTTCTTTATTTACTGTTTAAGTTTAAGAACTTATTTGTAAATAGTAATTATCTATATACATATATTATGTATAATAATTGAAATGTGACTAAATTTTACAAAATACTAGTCCACCAAAACACAGGTCACTTTGTAAAGACTGAAGGCCAGTTTTATATTATTAGATGTGGTAACATGAGTGCATGTGCACCGCATCATTGTAACTTCTGTATTATTAGCCAGGCACGGCTGAAAGGTCAATATAATAAAAATAATAAATATATATATAAATGTATAATGTTTAAGCTATTTAGTCTAAATATGTGTGTTTGTGTTATAATTTGTAGTCATTCTAGAATGAAAGAGGCATAATTTATATTTATTTCCTAATTTTTTATGGTGGTTACGAGATTGGTCAGATCGACCAAACCTGTACAGAGATTCATTAGTGAAAATAACAGACAAAATAGTTTTTTCATAAAAAATGTATGATAACTATCTGGACATTATAAAGATTTCACATTTAAAATTTGAAAATTTTCTGATGCATAAAAGTACTTTTAATCTTAAAAATATTGGATAAGCAAAAAGAAAAAAAGGCATGAGAAAAACATTTCTTAACAAACCTTAAGACATATTAAAAAAAAATTAGTATTTTACGTATGAAAGCCTCGTAATGTTTACTGATAATCTGCCAAATTTCGTGAACATATGGTTACTAATTTAAAAGTTATAGCATGAAAACTATAACAATCACAAAATGGTTATAAGGTTGGTCCCAGGGACCAAGCTGAAAGAGTTAAAGAGCACATCGGGACCTTTTAGTTATTTTCAACATTTTATTAAATAACTTTACAATTACTAATGTCAATGGAAATGACATGACAATGCAGTTTATAATTCAAATTGTAATATTATATATGTTTTAATTTCTTAATTTAAAAGGAAATGTAGAGAAAAATTGCTGAATATCAATTTTTGTTTGTCATATATCACCTAAAATTTTATTGCTCAGTTTATATTTTATTACACCTACCATACAATGTGTACAGTGGTTAGTGAATTAGAAACTCAAATTTCAAATATAAACAAGCTGAAGTATAAAATAAGAACCTCCCACCTCTTTGATTTGCTGAGATGTCAATTTATTTAGCCATGTAATAAGAGTGACTCCTCCCACTACTCCATTCTTTTGAAACCTCTTGTCTAGTCCCACCTACTTCTTTTGACTAAGTGTTTACTACCAAGAGAAAGAGCAGTTTCCTGTGTATGTAAGTCTGACAGTTTGTAAACAGCGTGAAGGAGAAAGTCATAATTTTCCCCAAACCATTGAAGTGTGATGACTAAGATAACAAATGAGATTTTTTCAGTCATATATAGCTTTTTTAGATAAATTACAAGGGTTGTGTGTGCACTAATATACTAAGTTCATAATTATTTTGTTTTTCTATATTGTATATTTAAAGCTTACAGAAGAATAAATGAAGCTTAGCACGTGCGATGCATGAACACAAAAATCTCACAACACTGTGAGTACTCGAAATCTTTGTTTTTCAATGTATTTTTTATTTATTCTTCTACATTTTACTAAAAATTAACTAAAATTTAAACATTTGAGAATAAATAGTATTTACTGGTTGGTAAATAAGTTCACAGAAAGAGAAATAGGATTTTATTATCATGTGCACAGAGGAATGACCAATACCCAAACACTTAGAACATTTATTGGATTGGCTCTGAACCATATAATAAACAATTTCATAGATTCAAAGTGCAATCTTATTACTTTGGGGAATTCTTGTTGTAAACACTGTAGGATATATAAGTAGGGGTCAAGTCAGCTTATTTCTTTGCACATGCTTTGTTGCTCTTTAGAGTATTTTATTACAGTGTCATGTAAACAGCCTAATGACACAAATGGTGATTTGTTGCTTTATTTTCAGCGGATTTCTACTTCAGTCATTGACAGGAAAATAAACATAGAAAATAAATGGGAAATGTTTAGCAGTTCAAACTCTCAAGAGAAGTATTTTGACACTTTGTGACCAATAATAAATAAAGGGCACAGTTGCTCATTTTACTTCTGATTTTACAACTTTTCATTATACTTTGATGATTTGTCTACTGGTTGAAGAATCAAATATATTATTAGAATAGAGGTAAAAACAGATAAAATATAAAGTTTTACTGAAAACAAAAGTTTTATATTTGTTTAGGAGGTTACACAAAGAAAAGTATTTTTAATCTTAATTTAAAATTCACTTTGCTCTCAGACTAGTAAAAAAAACGATTCGATATATTCACGGACAAATCTTTAGTAAAAATATTTCATTAAAAAACTGATTTTTTGTTTACAAATGACATGTAATTTTACTAAAATCTGCCAAACTTTGTGTAGATACACATACTTTATTTAAAATTATAATATGGGAACTATAATGAGTACAAAGTGGTTACGAGGTCGGTCAGTTCAACCGACCCTGTGTTAAGAGAATTAATGCATTAACTCTCTAATTAATCAGTAGAATTTTGTTTATGACTTTAAAAAAGATGCATACAAAAACAACATTTTCACAGCTAATTTATGACAGTACAAAAATGCTAAAATAACATAGTTACTTACTGTATATTTCGAACCATCTATTCTCACGGGAGTAAGCTGATCTTTGTTATATTGAGCAAATGCACTGAAAAAATGTTCATCAAAATAAAAAAACTTTTAATAAGACATTAACAGAAATTAACTAAAATCATTAATTACATGAATCTTACATAATAAACAAGTTAATATAAACCCTTCCATGTAAAACTAGAGAAATGACATGTTTAACTCTTTCACTGTACATTTATAGATAAACAACTTTCCAGTAAAATGTTTTATTTTAAAGATACATAATAAAACATAAATGTACATGTTTTTATGTGCATAAATTCAAAGCTCTATAACTCTGGTGCTTTTGAAAGGTGGATCTTTTTCCATCAGTTTGCTCGTCATAGAGAAAAGCCCTCCTTTTCAAAGCATTCAGGTTGTAGGGTTTTGTATTTTTGTCTGAAATTTATTTTTGAATTCATGTGTTTTTCCAAGATCATTTTGTATAGTTCATTACTTGTTTGAAACTTGAAACTGGTAAATATTTCAACCACAATCATATTACTTTTGAATATCTTCTTACAGTTACCATATGCTCCATATCCATTGTGAAATGTGATCAAAGGCTTTGTGTCAACACCACCAAACAGTTATTAGATCAGTACCTCACTAATAACAAAGTCTAAATGTTCACAAAAAAAATTCAACAGTGTATAGACATTCCTGATAATTATAGAGATAATTCTTACCATGTTCTTTTTTCATGTTGAATAAGGAAATGTTTTTATGATACATACCTTGGAAATTTCTAAATAAATTTATTCTTAAGTAAACACAAGAAAAGGAATATAACTACTCATTTCATCAAAATCTCCACATCACATGAATGAATATTTTTCTTTAATTTTAAGTATGAAATAGAAAACTCAACTGCCATATAAGGATATTCTGGGTTTTAACAATAATTCTCTGGTCTCCTTAAAAGGTTAGTTTTATTTCCACCTACATAAACCATTTTAATAGTTAAAGCTCAAACTTTTATCATGAGAACAACTATGACTAATAATACATGGGTCTTGCAAGTGACATGCACATATAAGAGGCATAATGTAATTCCATGCCCTCCACGGTTTGTTTTAATAGAAATGCTATATGTAAAAAATACTTAATCCATAATAAACTAGTTCTTTGGTTCTTGAGATTAAATACACATGTGAAAACTGTAAAATCAAATCTCTAAATAAATCTTATAGAAATTGTCCAATCTTACAATATCTATTATGGATAGTATAAGAGCATATTTATCACAAAAAATAATTAAATTGGGAGTGGAAGTAAAATTTTTTGCATTAAAAATTAGTTTCCTATCTGTCTTTGATATATATTTTTAAGTATCTTTCATACATTATACAATCTACAATAAAATATATGCTAAAGCTATTTTTAGCCTTTTTAAAACATCATTAAAATTTTTTCCAAAAAAAAAAAAACCCATCTTACCCAGATGCTCCTTCCTTAAGGAGGGTGTCATTATTCAAAAGAAGTCGCACATCTGAAATTATATGTTAAAATTCATATCCAACTATACAGATTTCTAAGACTACACATGATCTGACTGATCAACAAACAAATAGAAACAATGTGCTCATTAGCATTATGATGGATTATCTCAATATCCTGGTACTAAAACTGAGACCCATAGTTCCAACTGGCAGATTGATTATCAAGCCAGAACTTTTCTTGCTCATTACAGGAGATTAATAATAAAATATGACAACAAAGTTTCAAAACTTATTTCACTCAATTACCAATTATGGGAATCGTATATACATATAATGTTATAAGCATTCTGGAAGCAATTAAACTCCAACAGTATTAGACCAATCTATTTCAGAACATCAACATACACCTTCTAAGCAAATAAAAATCACATAATTTTTCACATTAATGCTTTTTGTACAACTTTAGATTTTAATGTTAGAAAAATGCACATTACAACAAAACCAATCACAATTAAAGATAGGCAATTAGTGGAATTGCTAATTGATTCATTTTTTATCTCATTAATCAATTGCATTCAATTAACCAATTGTTCTAAAATGAGACTTGTATATTTGTAATAATCTAAAATAGTAATAAAAGAAAACACTAATTTCGATTAATTGATTATTTCACATGGCATGGCACTCACTGATGAATATCTTACTCCAAGGTAATCAATCAGGTAAATTTCCAGATCTAATAATAAAAGTTAAAAATATTTTTTTTTTCACACTTGTGATTATGTTTACTGTAAATAAGTTGTGATGTGATTCTATGAAATAAAAAGTGTTTTCAAACATCAACATTTCCTTGACTTTAGTTTTGTGTTGAAAATCATAGGATGTTTTTATGAATACTTCAGTTAGTTTTACCAGAACAAATTCATACATATATAAATTAAGTTTTACCTACAAAAAAATTAATGGGATTGAGAGACAATCTACAATGGTTTTGTTAATGTACATTCTTAAAGATTATTAACACTGGTTGAAGGGCCTTAAATGGTTATTTACTTGAACCTTCCAATGTTTGTTAAAAACCACAAAAAATATGGAACTCTACAAACCTATAAGAGGACACTGACCACCCAGAACAGTAGAATTTTTTACAATGATTAAGTATGATTTTAACATTATCACAAAAGTATTGTTTTTATTTACAGCTCCTGACATATTATATATCCCAAGGCCCTCCGATTACACAATGATATAAGCAAAAACGTGTTTTGTATGTCTCTGTTTCAAACACATTGGTTTAGGTTAACAAAATAGTCTAGATTTTATTAAAAATTTAGTTTTCTTCATGTAGAGTACTTTAGAATCATCTATTTCAGGTACAAAAATGGATGTTTTGCTTATTTCACAACAGTTAAGTGTCTCGCTGTTGTACGGGGCACAAAAAATGATGATTCATTCACAATATTTATCTGCACACATACAGGTGAGGAGACTAGTAAACACATACACTACTTCTAAATAACTTTCACGAATCTATTGACTAGTATAAAAAATACATTTATTAATCTAACTATAAGGAGTACATTTGCATGTTTTAAACTTTTCACATCTCTCTGGAGAAATAATTAATTTTAGAATACCGTATTTAAAAAAAGATAAAAGTTCATATCCAGCATTACAGGTTAAACTTGTCATGTTTTTGACATGATATTTTCAAAGACTTAAACTTAATTTGAGCTTCATCATGAACCTAGCTTTTATCATGAACATAAGCTCTATAAACCATGTGAACTACTATTGAGACACCTGATACTTAAATATAGTACTAACTTTAACTTTTCCTCACTGTAAATCAATATTAAATCATGTTTGATGCTGTAGAGCAATACAGCCAAGTTGTATAACTACAGTAAAAAAAAAAATATATGGTGAAGAACATTAATACTGTAATTATGAAATCTGGTCTAAATTAATCATATTGGTAGCAATAGTTTTGTAACTATTTGTGTCAAGGAGCATTTTTAGGCACAAATTTATTTGTATTTTCCTTTCTGTAGAAAAACAAAACAAAAACATCAATACTCTGTTACTGCTAGCCAAAGTTGAACATAACCGGGTAGCAACAAATCATCTTCAGTTTGTAGGTAATATAATATTCAAGTTTTTAAAATAAATGCACTACTACATAATACAGTATATATGACCTAAATATAATGACAAAAATGTAATTTCTTTCAGAGAAACAACATTTTGGATTCTGTTCATTTTAACATGTTAAATAAAATCTTAGGGAATTTGATTTCTAATCTAACTAGTTCAAAAACACATGTTCACTGTAAAAAATTAAGATGAGTATTTTTAGCTAACTATATGTTATTTGGAGACAAAACATTTTCAACTGAATGAGGCTAAGAGTAACAAATTAAGTCTCTATACATAAACACAGATATGTACAAGGTTTCTAATAGAGGATGTAGCATATATTTACTATTAAAAAAATTGTACAATTTAATTCAATACATATACATTGTAAATTTAGTCTTACCATTAAAAACTTCATTAAATTCCCCAGGTGGAGCGTGCAGTACGAAATCAGAAACAATTCGAACCTGGTACAAATGCAAGGTAAATAAAAGTTGTAAAGAGAATGTGCAATTTTATCATATAATCACTAATTTACTACAATTGAAAAAAAAAGGCACAAAAATTATAACAAATGTAAAATATATTGCATACCCTAAAGATACACTGCAGTTAAAAGTACTATATAATCCATTTCAAGATTATTTTATTTTTTATATTCATAGGGCAATACTTGAAACTGTACAGTTTAAAATGGAAAAAAGAAACTTTTATTTAAGCAAATCAAAATTGAAAATTTATTCAAAAGACAATTGGCCATCTTTCGTAAATTATTTCTTTTAAGTTTAAAGCTTCTTCTAGACTATGTAATTAAATGTTTTAAAATTTAGCACCTGCCAAATGAGCCAGCTTGGCATTTTGATATGAATCCAAAAAAACATGTCCTTCAGGAAATGTTTGGATTGCTTTGATTAGATAAAATGAAGATTTTTGGCACTATTATCATGGTCTAAGTCACTGGACCAGACCTATGACTGGGCCTGTGACCTAAACTGAGACCATGAGAGCCAACATGGAAAAGTAACTTGTAAATGTAAAGTAAAAAGACGCAGCACGAAAAATGCTTGAAATGTTCTAGATGTGATTGTGCTAGTTTAAGTGTAGAAATTAAGCTAATCTGTGGGTCCAGGTCGGATGAGGGAAGGATTTATTTGAAAACATTCCAATCAATTTGACATACCAACTGAATTGGAGATTCATCAATTGATTACTGCAATGATAGCAAAACATAAAACAAAACAAGCCAGACAGAATAGTATCATTATCTTCAAAAGGGGGGGTTGGAATCATATAATTAGTTTCAATACTTTTCAAACTAACAGCACAGTTAAAGTCCATGGATGCAGTGTTGAAGTTGAAGCAGTTGCGCAATGCAGTAAAAGATGATGTCCCTAGTGTTTCTCAAATTAATAATAACATTTCTGCAATGAAGAATAAATATACGAAAAATAGTATAATGCCTAGTATGGTACCTCCATAGTACAATCCATATAGTAGGGGTTTTTTGTGATTTTTAAATAATGAAAATAATAAAGCAATTCACACACCATTTGATTACACAGTCACAAATTAGTAGGTTTACACTGCAAATTCAATGATGCAGTTAATAATTAATGAAAAACAATTAAAAACTGTAGCTGTAAATCAACCTTTTGCTCCACACTACCTTTCCATTGGAACAATGTTAACAAAATGATAGTGATTTATCGCTTTACCTGTTAACCTGATACTGCGTGACACCCAGGTCAAGGTTAGGTAAAATGTAGTCTTAATAAAGTCTATCAGTTTTAAACCCATACACATGTATTCATATTATATGGATAAATGAAAAGAAAATTGTAAATAACCAAATGTTAATAATGAAGTACGAGCTTACCTATGTACCCATGAAAGAACAGGAGAGACTGTAATCACATTGGTTGTAAACTTGAAATACCAGTTACATATCAGTAGTAACCTCTACCTGTTCAACATCATGTCAGGATGTAATTGATACAACATTTATACCACTTTTATCATAGACTATTGTAGTACACTTTCTTTCGCTGTAGTCACACCAAACAATATGACATATAGCAAACAGTTGTCAAGACAACTTAGTTTGTTTACACCAAATGATATGACATAGAGCAAGCAGTTGCCAGGACAATGAACGGGATGCTTACAATCCCCATTCATCATTTTTCGACAAACTGTTGGTTCAAATTGGACAGAAACATCTATGTATTAGTTTATGCATTATGTAATCTACACCACAAAGTTTATTATATAGCCTTTTTTTCTAAAAATTAAATGGTTAAAAAGAATTTTAAATGGTTTTAAAGTTTTGTTTCTGTGTTCTCATAGTAAATGTTTTCAGATCCAATGAAACTAGCCAGACCAAAGTAGAGCATGAAGAGAGCTATTGTTTCATGTATCACTGATCCTTATTGGTTCAGGTAATTTGAAGTAAAACAATGGTTTTGGTTTTAACATTTTTTTGCTGATCACTGACAAGTGGAGGATGATGCATTTAGTGATCCTTGTGATGTTTTAAAAACAGATTTACAATCAGTGGGAGTACAGTTGCCTTGAAATATATCATGCAAATTCAGCATGTAGAAGTACTTTAGAACTTTTCATTAGTTTTTTGGTGTACAATAAGTAGTATTTTGTTTATGTAAGATCTATTTATTTGAATCTGCGATTTCACATTTACACACTTCCGTGGGAAAGAACTATAATTCTCTGGGACCCCCTACATATAGATATCATCATGTCATATTTTCATTAGTATTTAGCTTTTTTTTTCACTTTAGAAGTTGTGCTGAGCTTCATTTATCAAGATCTATTGAAATAATCATAAATCCATTTCCAGAATGACTCCTAAGCTCAGTAATAAAAGATGCTGGGCTGGCTCGTGTGGCAGGTGTTAAAATATTTTTAAATGAGTCAGAGAGTTGATGTATTGCTATTCAAAAGTTAGTGGTTTTGACATGTAGAGGTTTACAGTTTTAATAAGTTGGTGTTATAATATTTGTAGAATAATTAAAACAGAATATAATCAGGATCTCACAAAAGTATCACCTGAGTTATGAGTTACAAAATATTGAAAAACTAAACTCAATATGATTTTTTTACACTTATGAAAAAAATTAACTAGCAAATACATACGAGAGGATTATGAGGTAGAACAAATAAATACCTCAGCAGAATATGGTAGATGCACAGAAATGTGTGATATACTTTCAAGAAAGTGGCATGAAATGCTAACAAAGTCATATGTGCATCACTGACACATTTCATTTAAAAGAAAATTTAATCAAAAATCCATGCTAGTTCACTTTTGTGAGCAACAGCTTAAATACTGTGTTTGAAAAACTTAAAAACAGTTAAATACAGATAAATTTGACATACACATCAATTACAAACTAACAATTGTTATGTAAAATTCTTCATACAAATTTTAGGAACTTATAAAGAAAAAACAAAATATATTTATTTAGATATAATACACTCTATCTTGCTAGTTTTTGGGTACCCTACAACAATTGGTGATGTTTCACTTTTTCCTGGGTAGTTAAACACAGGTAACAGTTGCAGTCCTATTGTAATATTAAGCCTATTCTAAGTAACAAATTTAACATCATAAAAGAAAAGAAGCTTAAACAGTAAATTAGTCAGTAGTTATGCAAGAAATTTACCATCAATAATTTAGTCTCTAAGGTTATCCAATACCAACTCCAATCACTAAATAATTTTTTCTCATTTACAGGTATACTAATTTGGCTATCAGCTATAAGAAAATTATCTTTTAAAAATATTAATATTTTAAACGTTTTGGGAGTTAAACTTAGCAACTTATGTCATTTATACATTATGAGTACTTGAAACAGTTTTTAAGCTTTCACTGGAAAACTTAGAGCAGGGTTACAAGACCTTTTATACACACAGAATACTTCAATTCTATCTTATAATGAACCAGATAACTGTTGTTCAATAAATCACATGGCAGTACATTATTTTTCAGTAGTTACACATTAGTGTTGTCCACTTCTTCATATACTAGGACTGGAAGTCAAAATATATTTTACAGGCAAAAAAATATAATCAAGTTTATATAATGTATATGTTTACATCTAATTAAGACCAAATTAAACAAATACTGGATGTAATAAATATGCTTTAATTTTTTAAAATGAATAAAATTATTATGTTATCTAGAAGTACATGTAGTTTAGGAATGAATGCTGTAGATTTTAGATATTAAGAGACTACAATGAACAATAAAATATAATGTTGCAGCTGCTGTTACTTTTTAGAAATGTTTATAATGAAATAATAGTTCACTTATAAATACAAGTCATGCAGTAATGTAAGTGCTTAATTATGAAAATAAAAATGTATTCTCTAACTTACTATAATACAAAATTTACAAACTTTTCATGAATGACCTCACAAAGCACCTTCTTTAATTTGGATTATTCATGAATTTAACATGAAATAAAAACATTCAAAAATTAACTTGCTATGCTTGATCAAGTAATTATTTATGATACAGATATTGCTACACCATTAACATTCCTACACAGACACGCTTTCTGTACTACTAACACTGACATAGGCTCTAGTAGTTTATGTTACACATCATTCAGTAAACACAAGTTACATTCATATTACAAGCAGCTTTATACTATACAACATGAACTACAAAACTGTAAAATATAATCGAGCTGAAAACACAAACACTGTGAAAAAGGGGACACAAATATCGTAATTATTGGCAGACTTACTGTTGAAAAAAGGATCATTCTTTGTTTAAAAACTTATAAAACTTCTATTAAATATTTATACCTTTCCTACATGAAGTACATTTTCATGGAAACTTTCATAGCTATTACAGAAACACATACACACTATATATTTACATATTGATAAACTGTTTGGTAAAATTAGGAAAAAACAGCAAGGTTGCAAAATTTATTGAAAAATTTAAGTAAGCTACAAAGCTTTTAAGACCAAATCAAATGCTGAACTACATTAGTTATTAACCCTCAAATTCCTGACATCTTTTTATACTGTTTATTACTGGTGGAGTCCATATAATTATATGTTTTTGCCTCCTACAAACATTTGATGTAAACAATTGACCAAATAAAATATGTGAAATCACCCATTTTCTATGTGAGATGTACAAGACACATCAGGAATAATTACCGAGATTAACTGTAATTTTAAAGTTGTTTTAGTTTTCTTTGTGTGTGTGTGTGATTCATATTATTAGTAATCCTGCAACCAATGAAATCATTTAGAAAAGTGTGTTTAAAAATTCAATGGAAACTATATGTGACCCATGAGTAATTCTAGGATTAGAGCTGCAAGAGTTTTGCTGATGTGAATTAATGTATATGGCTTATTTAAATAAATGGTTTTGATATATTCAGTTACTTATGATTCAAGTTTTTACACTTTTGCACATGGAGTTGTAAATTGACAAATTATCTTAATTATTACTGAAAAATCATGTAACTTTATGTCCAAAGTACCCCGATACACTTAAGAAAGCTACAGTACATAAAGATCATTTGTTGTTGTCAGCAAAGGTGCAGGAAATAAGGATGTGGCAGTAACCATGGATTGAAGTGTGGGAATGCTAAACATCCAACTGTGGTGTTAGAAGAAGCATGTTGAATTGCACTGTTTGTTTTACATTGCAGTTTGTTGATCATTCACGAAAAGTTACATGAGCATGAATTGAATTTTCTGAAGTTAAAAATTCTGTACTTTTTGCTAGTCTTGTAGTGCTTTTGAATGTTATTCACTAGCAGTTTATTGTGAGAAAATATGACATTACCCACTTCAGGAAGATTTCCTAGTACTGAAGATAAAAGTTTGAAGTGTTAGGCATTATCCGATTTAATCTTGAATTTTTTTGCTTTCATGATAATGTTGTAGGCAACATTTTTTTATTGTATTTGTTTTTTGGGGTAGAAAGACTTTTGAATGGTATAACCAAAGAGCTAGGTTAGTCTTATAGAAGAGAGATGATTGATTAGTGCATTACAGTTTGGGACTGATTACTGAGTTGGCAAGTTTGATATTCAGCTTGTCTGTTACTTCAGATTTGAGATTCCTTAGATATGCATTTGTTAATGATAAGTAATTCTTATATATATTCTCCTTGTGAAAATGACAATTTCAATCTAAGATACTGTAGAAGCAACAACCTATTAATCATAATGGGTTATTATATTCGATACAGTAAAAGCACCAAACTTTTCCTAATGGTACAGCTAAGGCTGAGCTTAACTGCCACATTATTTATCTAGTAGTACCCCTAGCATGTATGTTTTAAAACTGAAAGGTAAGTCTGTTGGAACACATTACGGTCAAAATTTCAGGCTCTGGATCTGCTATTAATTCTTCATTTACTTGAAGCAGAGCCTGAACTAAAAGATATTTCTACTCAAAAAAAGTCTAAAGTTGAAAAAGAAACTAAATTTCTGTTATATTACCACAACATGTAAATAACTTTGCAATAAGTTGTTGGAATTAGAAGCATAAGTGGTAATTAGTATGTTCAACATCATTAGCATGATTGAGTCTTGGTTAAATGAAAATTATGAAGATGTTAAGGTTTTAGGGAATTTTGTAAGTACCATGCTAGTAAAATATAAGGAAAGGTAATTTCATATGTATGAAGTGAACTGAAAGCTTATGGGAAAATTATACTGCCAGTGTTGGACAAAAGATGGAGTATATGGGTTAAGATTCTTACATTGTCTAAAGGTCACCTGATCAATATGTTAAAAGAATTTCCAGAAGTTGTAGGGGATTGTTTTCTCACACACAGCATATGAAAAAATTTCTAGAGAAGACACCAGTCTAAGTCTTGTTCTTCACACTCAGAAGCACATGGTTAGAAAATTAACAATAGTTGTTCCAACAAAACACCACATACATAGTGAGAACAAATATGTCAATTGTTGCTAACATGCCAACATTATATAATAAATATGATACTTTATCATTAATTCCAATACTATGTGTTTCAAACAGATGACAGTTCTTGGGCAATTCATTTGTAACTTACAATTAATAGTTAGGTCCAAATCCAGATTTCTGTTTTGTCTTCAACTTAGTAAATGTTATGGAGACTAATGTCAAGTTTTTATGTCAACTGTATGTATTAAAAACTGACAACACTACAATAATTTATGATCTTAATCACATATCAATCTTTACCTCCAATTAACTGATAAACCACTGAATTCTATAATGTTACATGAAATAGGTATTGTTTGTTTATCCTTTCCTTAAAAGTCAAGGGTTTTTAATACAAGGAGTAATCAAAGTAATAATACTATAGTATATTACTTATAATGATTAGAATGAATTGTTTCTTCATTTGGGTACTATCACTGTTAATATTTCTTGCCATAAGCTTAATAATATATTTACACACACTTGGTATAGATAAAAAGGAGATAGTTTCTAGAAATTTTGGTATAGGAATTAGGATATTTTTACAGATAATAAGTTAATTAAATAAGTTTATAAAATTATTTTGTACAAATATGTGTGTAACCTGTTCACACCATTTTAAAGTGAATTGCAATGTGTATGTATATATATATATAACAGTTATCATTAATTTCTAACTAATCTGTCCAAGTTATGGCCTATTTCGATGAAAATGTATTGTTTTAATAGGTGATTTTTTAGCTGCAAAGTTAAACTTTGAGGTTTTATAAGCTATTTGGTATCATATTTCTAAACTCCTGTCAAAAACCTTTCCCAAATAAATGAAGAGAAAACTTAAAATTCTAATAAAGGAAAAATGCTAAATTTAAAAGAAAAAATTATGTTCTAACTCTAGTAAAGTGGAGGATTTTGAGTTTTATTGAAAACAACAACAACAAAGTAAAATAAGCTGTATATAAAAGCTAAAAATAATTACAAAAGTCATGGCTCAAAATTTCAAACTTGACTTTCAGGGATTTTATGCTTATACAGAATGAAAACAAAAAATGGAAGTGAAGAAAAATATTCATATGAATACACTGGATTGAACAAAAGAAATGAATTGAAAATAAAGGGTGGGTTTAAATTTTAAATCACTAAATGGGCTTCACTTGAAATAGTATGTAGAGTTTTGGTCTTTCTAACAAAGTACACTGACTTACAGGAAAAAAATTCAGAGGAGGGTTACTAGGGTGATTCCATGATTTATCTAATAGGGATAGTTAAAGATTTAACTTATTTTCTGTTGAGAAAAGAAAGGTAGCAAGCAACCTTGTTGAAGTTTATTCAAAGGACTGATAGGGTAAAGGTCTCTGGTTTCTGTTGTACCATATTTTGAATATAATAAGATGAGTGGGCACAAGTTTAACCAAATGTGCATGTGGGAAATGTTTTATTGACTCTCAACTAGAAAAGAAATGATGACTATAATTCCAAATTTACTATGTGTATCTACATAAAATACGACAAGCTTTTAAAATGTAGAAGTCTATTGTACATACGATGTCTGTGAATTGTTGATGTCAGTCTGACTCAGACTGAGAAGTTTGACTGCTGGGTGACATTCATGTGAAAGATAAACATACGTTTGTCCATTGTAAAGTTTGATATTGCAAAACCTCTAGAGCCTCTGAAATGTATATCTACAGTTCAGTATCCCTGTATACTTTATCAGGTATTTACTCTCCTCTTCCTGTGAACATTTGCTAAATCAGCTATGGTAAATGAACAGTTGATAAAAGAAATTAGTTAAATAATACCATGCTGAATGGCATTCTGTACAAGGTTGTGGAAAATGTACTTTGACCCCACCTGCACACACAGGGTTACATTTGGAAAAGACTAGGCTCTGGTTAAGACAGTTTTATTTTCCAACAGGATGTTTGTCTTTTGTAACAAGTTGCTGTCAGCAGTAGTGAACATAAGTATTTTACAGGATTTTAGGAGAAGAAATATGATTTTATGAAAAATAAATGGTGGGTATATATATATATTTTTATTTTCTCCATAGTGGGGGTAAAACGAGAGCCTTGAAGGACCAAATGGTCCAAAGCTGCCCAAATTTTATGTTAAAAGTCTGTGATGAGAGGCTTACAATTTGAACTAGTTTTCCCTACACTATAGAAAAATTTGAAATTTTATTCAGTTGTTAAAAATTGTTAGTAGTTTACGCAATACCCAAGGGTGGTCTGAGTTGTGAAAAGATCGTAAATAGAAGCTTGAATATTATCAGAGGTAATAGGTTTAAGTATTGGAAGCTCAGATAAATTGTTATTAAAGCCATTTTACAAAGTTAGTTATAAACTTGTGTAATGACCCACCTGTTATTGTGTAGTATACAGTTATTTTGAATTAATTCAAACTTTTGTTGTATATGTATATGAAGGTGTATAAAAGATGGCGAATAGTAACCTGTCACTTTGTGTTTTTCATATTATTCTTTAAAATTCAGAGAACATGAGCCTGCTCACAGATGAAATAGCTCTAAATATCTATATCTGTATATATATATATATATATATATATATATATTATTATTATTATTATTTTCAAGTGTGTTCATCTAGTAACATCATCCAGCTAAGTTTAATAACTCGTTTTTCAACTGCTACCACAAAAGGCTTGATCAATTGAAAAAGTCTTTACAATGTGGTAAATTTATGGTTAAATCTAAGGATTATGTAAGTAATAAAAAAGAAAAGCAGATCCAGTGTTTTAAATTTTGCTAAAAAAATCAAGGAAACTGGTATACCAAACAAAACTGAATCACTTTTTTTTATTAATGAATAACACCAGCTGATATTCATCATAAAATGTTTAATAATTACTTTAACACTAATTTGAAAGATAAGGCTAGATTTCTAAAATTATATGTATAGGAATATATGGTCGATTCCAAGTCATTTTAAAAATAAAGAAAATGAGATAAAAACTATATTGCAGCTGAAAACCACGTACCTGCAAAGAACTTTATAACTAACCATTAACCCTAATTAACATCAACTGCAGTGTTCTACTTACACTACTACTACAAAGTATAAGTAGTAGTACTAGTATTACCCGAGTGATATTTATTAATATTACGTAAGTTATCTATACTAATAATTACACTAAATATAATTAGTAGTACTAAGCCTAATAACGTAGACTAGAGCTTGAAGTAGCAGCTACAAATAACGTTAGAAACAGAAATGTTACTTTCGTTACAGTTTTAAGACTCACCAGTTACTTAGTGTATATTATTTTTTACTTGTTAGTGTTACTAATACTAATGTTACTCATTTAAAACGTTAGTGTTACGTTAGAACGGATGTTCCCTAACATTAAGTAATTTGGAAATCTCTCGAGCCTGCAAAACATTAAAAAAATCAAAGAAATAAATTAAATTTCAACGTACGATTGGAAATAGTTTTAAAAATTATCAAAAGTAACAAAGCTTTAGAATCCATCACAGCATACCTTTTCCTGCTCTGATATTGGCTCGTCATAATCGGTAGCCATTTTGTCAGAAGTACACGCCTTTGGAAAGCATCATGGGTATACGAACAATGGCCATCAGATGGAAGCACTAATGTAATTAAAATTGTGTAACTCCTCAATTCAGTATATTCTTGAGTGAGAATATGCCATATACTATGACATAACATTTAAGGACAATGAAGGGCCTGTTGGTCCACAGCAGTTGTCCCATTCACTAAACTGAACTAAGCTTTAAAAACAAGTAAAATACTTAGAACCAGCTCTTATCATTTAAATATTTATGAAACAGTTCCTTGAAAAACTTCCTTACATTTACTGCATCAGTTACCTGCGAAGGCAACCCATTTCGAAAGTTAACCGCCTTGTCAGAAAAGTAAAACTGTCTTAGATGAAGATATCTTATATCCAGCCAAAATTTGTATTTGTATCCCTTTCTCCTACCATTCTCACCACTAAGTACGAAAAAACAACAACATCGACACTAACAATAGCTTAATTAGGTACCCTCTAATCCTCGTATGACGGACTTTCCATCCCAGGTATCACCTCAATAGTTCTCTTTTGAGCCTTTCTAAGAATTTAGTATCCTTCTTACGATAAGGATCCAAAGACTGAACCCAATACTTCAAATTAAGCCGTCCCCCCGTGGGACAGCGGTAAGTCTTTGGATTTGCAATGCTAAAATCAGAGGTTCGATTCCCCTCGATGGACACAGCAGATAGCCCGATGTGGCTTTGCTATAAGAAAACACCCACACCCACCCAAATTAAGCCTAAGCAGTGTTCTATATATAGTGAAATTATAACTTTTTTAGACTTATATTCAATATTTATGTAAATATAACCTAAAATTCTATTATATTATTTCCTTACACTTAATTATTTTAAGTTAAAAATGATCTGACAGGGTTAATATCCATCACATTCTTCCAAACAGTAATCAATCATAACAAACTAATAATAATAATTGACAATTTTAACTGTGCTCAACACTTTTAAAATATGTGTACATTGTGTAATGTTTCAGCTATTAGTGTATGAGCCAGAGACCAAATTTTGGCTGATCATTATCTCTCAAGAAGCAAATGCTATCAATATTGTTATGAATGGTACTTATTTTGGAATAATAAATTATATGATAGCATAGCACACTTGATACTTTAGAATCACTATCGAGTACTGGGCTATCCAAAAACGACTCAGTTTCAAAAAAGGCTCAGATAATCTGCATTAAGTGCTTCCCAGTAAGTTTTTTTTAGTGTATTTTGTCATTTTTGAATGTAATTACTCCTCTTCATAAATACCTTGTTGTTTAGAAATGAAAATTACTAAAATGGAAATAACTATGATACATTATCATTCTCAACAGTCCCCTCATTAAAAAATAACCAAACTTTTCAATGGATGTTATACAAAGCGTATGCCTATTTTAGCGATATCTGCTTCACTTAAAGTTCTTTCTGAAGGCTATTAAGTAAGCGCACTTATACTGTTACACATCAACTTTAGTCTACAACTTACTAGCTTCATTTATACACGTATTTTTCATGAGTAATAGGTTGTTTAACGTATATTCTTCTTGACCATCTGAGACCAGGTATGGCCTGGCAGTTAGGGCACTCGACTCGCAATATGCAATTGCGGTTTAGAATCCCGTTACTGAACATGCTCGTCATTTCAGCTGTGGGAAGGTTATAGTGTGACAATCAATCCCATTGTTCGTTGGTAAAAGAGTTGCCTAAGAGTTGGCGGTGAGTGGAATTAACTAGCTGCCTTCTCTCTAGTCTATCACATCAAAATTAGAGACAGCTAGCGCTTGAGTAATTTTGAGCAAAATTGAAATTCAAAGCAAATAAACTTTACCATCTGTCGATTATGAAAACAAGACACCCATTTATTTTGATAATGTAAAACATTCAAATTAAACACAAACATTTGCTACAACCTAATAAACAAAGTAACAATATATGAATCCAATTAACAACGTGTTTAAGCATTTAAACGCTACTCAAATAATGTATACTTGTTTAGTCTACAAGAAATACTTTTGATGTATACAGTTAAAAACATGCAGTGAGATTGTTAGGCATTAGTTACATTTGGCTTGTAAAGAGTATCGTAAATGAGGAGGCACATCCAAAATACAACACGCAGACGGCACATAGTGACAGTTCTATGGTAATGTACTTGTCACATAGTGACAGTTTTATAGTAATGTACTTGTGAGGAGCTTTCCAGAGTTTATTATCATCTAAATCGTCTTAATCGGAATTACTAATATCCTCATGTTCCTCGTTACTCTGTCATAGTTGTGAAGATCTGAGGATTAAAACTACTAGGAAGGAGAACTTACCCACATGTCATGCCAAATGCTTTCTTAAAGCACAAAACCGTAAATAGGAAATCCCATGTTCAAGTCTGTTGAGAGACTGTATAAGCTCGGTGTTATTAGTGAGTGTCTGTATGGCATTGACAGGTGGGACATACTTTGGCATCTTCTGTTCCATGAGGTCCGTCGCTGAGTCACGCTAAGCTTACAGACTTATAATGCTAAAATCCGGGGTTCGATTTCCTGAGGTGAAGACAGCAAGCAGATGGCTCAATGTGGCTTTGCTCTAAAACAAACAACAACTATTCGACGAGATGGCATATGCTATACTTTGTGAGAACGAAACAACAAGTAGAACCGTTCTCTCAAATATTGTCTTTGGTACATCTTCACCAGTGAGCAGATAGAATTGGAACCTTTTCAAAGGAAGAGGAATATTTGAATATTTTAAGGTTATGTTGTTTGGCCGAAAAGGCCATTGCTGATTATCATATCGTTTCTTAATACTTGTTCTTAGATAACTCACTATATAATTAAGACTTATATTTCCATCAAAAAATGATTTTTTGATGGAATCAAGTTTCTGATAGATTCTGTGATTTGTTATTAGAAGGTCGTGCTTTGTTAAGCTGTTCGGGAAAACAAGCAGTTTGCTTTTTTCACGTGAAACGATGTGAAGAAAACGGCGAAATTCATTTCGAATATTCCTGCATAAATGCGTCTTTGTAGACTGCTTGATGGCTTGAACACTTTCTGATTTAATGTATTCTATAAGCCTGGTTGTTAAAGTGCTCATCAGCTCAATCTTTTGTTTCGATATGGTTTCATTTATGAAGAATTTGAATGAACATTCATATGCATTCTTCTCGGCCATTTGTATGTGGTATCTTCAGGATCTATAGTTGTGGTACATTTGTTTTTCGTTTCTTATGATCTTGAATAGTCGTGATAGCAAAATCTATGGTAATACGCTTCTGCCTGCAACAATATCTCCTGTAACATAACAAAGAATCTTACTGTCATGTTTTTCAACGGCACATTGTCAGACTGTGATGTCAGACCTTTACTTTGTTCAAAATAACAGTGGCTCTCTGGTCTTTTGTCCTTTTAGGTACTTTTCATTTACAAAATATGTATATTTTATCACATATTCTTGCAGCAGTTGATGTTTGTCGATCTGGCCTCCCACTCTATGGTTCAAACTGTTCTACTCTACTTTGTTCTTGTGCATTCTTCTGGATAACTTTTAAATCTCTCTTCAGTGTAAAGCTGCTTCTGCAGGCACAGTGGTAGAAGTTAATTCTTCGGAGTGCTTTCATTAAATTGAAGAAGTGTGGCATGATCTCTGATCTTTGAAGCTTGTAATAGGTTCTGCCCATGATGGGATATCTTTAGGATGAAGATGAATTGTGTCATTTACATTTGAGAAACGAATAATGCAAGTATTATCTGGTATTTTTTTATTTGCTGGAAAAACTTGAGGAACATGATTGCCGTCATTTTCTGCACTTTGCTGTCTTTCTTCTTGCTTTAATTTTATTTCATTTATTCGTTGTAGTGGAGAAGACGATACTGTTGTTGACTGTTATTATCTGCGACATGATGAATTTAGTGAGCAGAATTATATGGATGTTAGCATTCAGTCGTTATAGTGATGATTTTGTTCCATTAAAACTATTATCAAAGTAAGACTTTTTAAAGCTATTATGACTTAATTTATACGTCTACATAAACAACTTTAAAACGTCTATTTTCAACTAATTAATTGAAAATATCATCCCAATTCAAATAATGTAAAAATATATGCAAAATTCATACGTTTCTGTCAGTGTATTATCAACTGGAACAACGATATGGGTCTTATGAATAATTAATTAGCTAATTATGTTAAATGTG
Source organism: Limulus polyphemus (assembly GCF_000517525.1). Taxonomy (NCBI): domain Eukaryota; kingdom Metazoa; phylum Arthropoda; class Merostomata; order Xiphosura; family Limulidae; genus Limulus; species Limulus polyphemus. The sequence goes on from NW_013665929.1 coordinate 442,468, forward strand.
GGACATATATTGATTCCTAGCAGTGAAAGGATTAACTATTGATATATTCTTTGTATTGTTACACACTAAATTCAGCCAACAACCTACAAACTTCATTTGTACATGTGTTTTGCACGAGTAGTGGGTTAACATATCTTCGTCTTGACCATCTGAGGCTGGATATGACTTAATGGTTAGGGCACTCGACTCACAATGTATTTAAGTTACATATGCTAAATGTGATATATATAAATTGATTTCTAGCAGTGAAAAGGTTAACTAATGAAATATTCAGGGCGATCTACATTTTCAAGCATTTAATATGTTATTACTGCCAGAAGAACGAAAGTTTTCCTAATTAGTTTATATTTACCATATATTTTAACATTCATAGTGAAAGCCATCAGATTGACAATGCTATCATGTAGTTTTGTAATGTCCATGAAAAAAACCTTCGATTTGACATCGCCCACAATGTATTCTTAATTTGGTAATGAAACACCTACCTGGCTCATTAACTACATAGCATAAATCCAGAGGGAGCAAAAGATGTTTGTTACGAGAGGTAGCTAGGCCGATGTAGTAGCTAATTATAAAAACATATGATCGATAGAAATGAAGAAATAATTTAAAATAAACCACCGTATGAGTAGTGGAATGCAGGAATGAGTGACGCAGATTTTCCTTCCATTCCAAATGCTCTCTCTTACATGTTTCAAAACACACCGAATCGGAAAAGTTTAGCATCACAGGTCGCGCCATCTATTGATTGATACGCGTATTGGGCAATATTAAACTCTCTGTATCATTGCATATATTTTGGACTGCAACTAATCTATCGTGAATCACTTGAGGCTCTAGGCTCGAAAGGCAATCCTAGGGAGTAGAGAAGGGTTTTGATGAGCAGGCTGGAAGTAGGCACACTGTGGTTTATGAGTTACATCTAACGGAAAGGAAGAAAGAAGATGAAGAAAATCGATGTTTTTGCGGCCCGTTTACTAGACGTTAAGGAAGATTAGCCAAACTTTAGAGGCAATTGTATACTTAATTAATGAAGGGCTTTCTGCTGTTCCTTTGGCTAGGTTTTGTAGATGTCCTAACGTACCCTGTTCAAAACATACAGGCCGCAGTAGCGTAACCAGGTTTTCCATTCAGAAAATTTTAAGGGGGGGGGGAGAGAAATAAGTTAAATTGGTGATTTTTTCAACATATTTTGCAATAATCCATTAATTTCTAGATGGGAACTAAATTTTTCAAACCCCCCTCGGCTACGCCTCTGACAAGCCCCCAAGTTCAACCGGACTCATCCGTACATAGGGATCGCTACCGTGCTCCCTGATTAATGGGTAATTTAAGAAAAAATAATTTAACGCAATTATGTCGAGCAAAACAAAGAGGATTGGTTTGAGTTTCGTGCAAAATACACGAGGGCTATCTGCGCTAGCCGTCCCTAGTTTAGCAGTGAAAGACTAGAGGGGAGGCAGCTAGTCATCACCACCCACCGCCAACTCTTGTGCTACTCTTTTACCAATGAATAATGGTATTGGCCGTAACATTATAACGCTCCTACGGCTGAAAGGGCGAACATGTTTGGTGTGATGGGGATTCGAATCCGCGACCCACAGATTGCGAATCGAGCGCCCTAACACAGTACAAATAGATCAATGTGTAGGTTTGTATATAACAATGGAGGAAGAAAGAAATCAAATTAATGAATAATATAAATTTGATAATTATATGTTAATTCCGCGCCATTGTAGGTGTGATAGAGTGGTAGAGCGAGTACATATTCAAGAAATAAATTTAAAACTTTGTTTGTTTGAAGGTAAGCACAAAGCTACACAATGAGCTATCTGTGCTCTTCCTACCACGGGTGTCGAAACCCGAATCCTAGCGTTGTAAGTCCGCAGACATGCCGCTGTGCCATTGGGGGGTAAATTTAAGAGTGCATATAAAATACACTAAGATTTAAATTTATGATTCAATAATATTGGTATCGAAGCTTTATTTATCGTAACTGCCACATTTATTAAACAATTCACATCTGTTGAACAAAATAAATAATAACAAAGAAAAAGATATTTCATTATAGGATATTTTAATTTTACGGATAATTTGAAATATAACAATGATTTCAATGTCTCGACATTTATTAATAATACGTTATGTATGATTCCGGTACAATTCAATAAGAATAGTTAATACAACAGCAATTTTAACAAATATTTTAGAGGGAATATAAAAAATATATAACAGGTATAATATGTATTGAAATAGCTCATCATTTCAGGTTTTTTTTCTTTTTTGCTGGAAAAACAAAAAGTACCTTCACATAGAAGTGACTGAGCAACTAAAAATTGTTGTGAAGTTAGGTGTAAGGAGTATCAGTTGGAGTTGAGAGATGTAAGAAAACGGCTGGGTTTTGGTCATTCTCTAAGGGATTAGGAGATTACAGCATTTTAATTCATTGGAAAATGATTGGGGTGAGAATCAGCCTTTCTAATTCGTCTGGTGGATATTATGGAACCCATATGATTATAAGACGTTATAATCCGATATACGGAAAAAATAGATGTGCAAGGTCAAAAAAGAAAGGAACCTATTCAGCGTGGGTTTGAGAAAGGAATATAAAAGGCAGGAGTTTAACAAAGAAAAGAAAGAAACAACTGGGAGATGTGAGGCAGAAAGCGAATAAATCGAGAAAGGCGAAAGAAGAAAGTAATAAGCTGTCAGTAAGAAACAAAACCTAGTTTTAAATCTATGTGCTATTCATTATAGTAATAATTAGCAATTTCTTATGTTTACATAAGTATGAGCTAATTCCTGATAACAAAAAGTACAACCTAAATAAAGTAGATGGATAAAAAGGGAAAGTGAAGAGCAAGTATAGCACGATCAAGAGAAAGCAGCGTTAGAAGTTGGATGCATCAATTCGTTAGGAATCGAAGTCCATCAACGAAAGAGTTAGAAGTTGGAACAAATGCCAAGAAGGAAAATCAACTGGATGAATCAGTGAAGTTCTTATTTTGCCTGTTCGTCTTTTGATTCTTAATTGCTATAAATTGTGTGGTTCTTTGTTTAAGAGTACAGAATTAACGCTAAAATGGATGAGAATTGTAAATCACTGACAAAACGTTAGTTGTTAAATAAATGAAGAGAACTAGGTATAACATAAAGTGGCAATTGGAAAAAAGATAAGATACGTGAAATTTTGACTGTGGTGGGAGTCACAATAAGTGATTTTTCTAAGCTTGAGCTTAGTGGAAATAGGAAAATTTCTAATAATGTTCGCGAAAGTTATTATGGTAATAATTTAGAACTTGCAAAAATTCAGTTAGAAATGAAACACTTAGAAGCCGAAAATATAAGCTTGAAAGCTGAGAAAAAAAACTTGGAAGTAGAAGCTGAGAATAAACATTTGGAAGTAGAAGCCGAGAATAAACGCTTGTAAGTAAAAGCTGAGAATTGGGAATAAAATCTGAAAAAAAAAAACCGTTTAGAGCTAGAGTTAAAAGTAAGGCATAAGCAGAGAAGTTTGGTTGTAGTTAAGCACAAAGCTACACTAAAAACTATCTGTGTTCTGCTTCCTCCTCTTCACAGGTATCGAAACCAGATTGCTAACTTAGAAAGAAGCAGAGAGAATTCGAGTTGATGATGAGTAGAAGACAGGATAATTCTGGTAATAAGGCTAGAATACGTGAAAGTGAAGTTGCCTAAATTATGCAAAAGCGATGTAGATGTATTTTTCTGTGCTTCTTAAAAAATAAAAATAAAGTAGCGAGAGCAGATAAATGACAGACCCAGGATATGGTGAGGAAACTACTTCCTGGAAAGGCGTTAGCTGCATACAATAAGGTTGGGAGCGCAGACGATTTAAAGTTAGATATTGTGAAATCAACTATTTTAAAGACATATGATTAAGTCTAGAGAGTTATTGCAGGAAGTTCAGAGAGTTAGGTAAAACGACAAATGAGAATTTAAACACTATGGAACAAGGCTGCATGATTGGCTAGTTAAATGGCTCGAAGGACCTAACTGTAATTAAGACACTGACAACCTCATAGATTTGATGTTGCAAGAGCAGCTCTTGACAAAATTACCAACACAGCTTGTAATATGATTAAGATATAGGAAACCAGCAAATGCATGAATATGTAGTGACGAGAAAACATAGTGGGTTGTGTTTAAAGTAGGTGAAACTTTAGCTAGTAGAACTATTTACCACAAACAGATTTGAGACAGATGTGCAAGATGAGAAAAGAAAAGGACTTGTTCGGCGTGGGTTTGAGACAGATGTGCAAGATGAGTAAAGAAAAGGACTTGTTCGGCGTGAGTTTGAGAAAGAAATATAAAAGACAGGAGTTCAACAAAGAAAATATCAAGAGATGTGAGAGACACTTCTCTCTTCCAGTTTTGGGTGCGTTATAAGAGTGTCAGTCAACTCTGCTATTCAACTAAGAGTGTTCAAGTCAGACGATGAGTTAAACCATAAGGAACTCTGACCTGACTGTTCAGCCTATTGTGTTCATAAGGTTGCATTCAGGTCGGTTAGAAACTGATCATTAACTAGAAAGTACAGGAGAATCTCCTTTATCATCACTAATTAATTATTTGTTTGTTTTGAATTTCGCGCAAAGCTACACAAGGGATATCTGCGCTAGTCGTCCCTAATTTAGCAGTGTAAGACTAGAGGGAAGGCAACTAATCATCACCACCCACCGCCAACTCTTGGGCTACTCTTTTACCAACGAATAGTGGGATTGACCGTACCATTATAATGCCCCCACGGCTGAAAGGGTGAGCATGTTTGTTGTGATGGGGATTCGAACCTGCGATCCGCAGATTGCAAGTCGAGCGCCCTAACCACCTGACTAAGGAAGAAGAAGAAAAATGTATATTTCACAAATATGTAATTTATTACGACCATAGTTTCGACAGTAAAGACATCATCAATTCAGTTTGTACCTGATGATGCTTTTACTGGTGAAGCCAGTGGCACAGCGGTATTTTTGTGAACTTACAATGCTAGAAACCGGGTTTTGATACCCTGGTGGGCAGAGCACAGATAGCCCGTTGTGTAGCTTGGTGCTTAATTACAAACAAACAAACAAATTTACTGGCGAAACTGTGGTTGTAATAAATGAAATATTTGTATAAAGTACAATAGTCTATGTTTTCCTCAATTTGGCAATCTATATAAGCCCTTTTTAGTTTGATTATTTATTATGTCTTAATAAATATTCACATTCTATGAATATAATTAAAATAAATGAGAGAGAGAGAGAGAAAAAAAATCGCAGCCATAATACAAGCATCCAACACCAGGGCACAAATCATGTGATTTCTTTTTTTTCTCTCTCTCTCATTAAATTTATTTTGTTATTTTAATTATATTAATGGAATCTGTATATGTCTTACGACATACAAAATAATCAAACTAAAAAGGGCTTATAGACATTGCTAAATTGAGGAAAACTTAGACTATTGTACTTTTTTTACAAATATTTTATTTATTACAACCACGGTTTCGCCAGTAAAAAGCATCATCAGGTGCAAATTGATTTGATGATGTCTTTACTGGCGAGACTTTGGTCGTAATAAATTACATACTTGTGAAATGTACATTTTTTTTCTTGTTCCTCAATTCTTTGTAGATTTGCATAGTTGTGTAGGAAATTTGATGAAGTAGATTTTTTGTACTTTACAAGCTGTTGTAAGTTGGGAAATTTGTATTGTTTGTAATTTATTTTTTATGTATGTCATTGCTATGTTTATCTATGCTGGGCATGCGTATTCTATTACAAACGTATGCATGTTTTACATATTTTGATTATGTTTTCAGCTTATGTTTCACTTTTATTGCCTGTAAGACTCTTAGCATAGTTCGTGCGTTGCCAAACTTTGGCTTTAATATTATTTATGTGTTTGACCTAGGAATTTGGCTGATGGGCATTTTTAAGTTTTGTGAATTTTGTGAATACTGCTAATTGATCTTTTCATGACTTTTATTTTAATATGGTATTTTTGGCAGTATTCAAGTATTCTAGTGAATTGAGGTAGGGGATTTGTGGCTGCTATTGATAGAGTGGGAGCACCTTTCGAAACTGTAACATCATTGACGAATTGTGATGAGTATCCATGATTTGGATCCTTATGTTGTTCACATACATGATGAATATAATAGGGCTAATCACCCCTCTCTGTGAGACACCTGCCTCAGAAGTGAACGACCCTGAAAAGGTTCCTTCTAGATTAATTCTACGTTTTCTATTTTCCAAAAAGTTTGACAGCCAGCGGTAGTTCCATTTCTGACATCCGCTGGTCCTTAGACCGTTTGTGTCATGCAGTATCGAATGTTTTCTCGATAACAAGAAAGAAAGCAAGAGTCCATTATTTTTTGTTAAACTATCAATGATGGATTCAGTTAACCTAATTAAATAATCCGTAGTTTGCCTGAATTTTGAACTTCCGGTAATTTTGATGTGATCTCCAAAAATTTAGAGAGTCTATTACTTATTATTCTAAATTACTTATTATTGCCTAAACAGCTGGTTAGGCTGATCGAACAGCAGCTGTTCAGTTTATTGGCTGGTTTTCCTTCCTTGTGGACCATTAAGACATTCGCTTGCTTCCAAGAAATTGGAATGTATCCAGAGTTTAGTGATAGGTTAAAGAGTGTTGTTAGGTGTTTAAGCAATCGCTGAGTACCTTTTTCGAGGAGAAGGAAGCTCCCGGAGCTTGTTTTTGGTTTATTTTATTGATTGTATGACTTATATTATTGTTATTTCTTTTTTTTTACATGGCGGGCTGTATAACTGTTATCATGATCTTCGTTATCTGCTTCGCCATTAATATGCGTTGAGAATAGTGGTAAATACATACCTGAGTTTCGTGGTAATTAAATATTCATATCTATGTCTGAATGTGTTTGAAACATGTTTTGTAAATGTTTAAAAGCTTCTACCTTGTCGCCCCCAGTGGCACAGCGGTATATCAATATCCGTGGAAGGCAGAGCACAGATAGCCCGTTATGTAGCTTTGTGCTTAATTACAAACAAACAATTCTACCTTGTCTTTATTGGTATGTGCTAGAGTGTTATTAATTTCAAGTGTTAGGCATGAGCGTGATGTGTTTCCTCCGTTTGTGACGCGTTTTAGATGTGTACAGAAAGTTCGGAATATAATTTGTCGTTTAGTTGAGAACAGTATTGGTCCCATTGCTCTTGTTTTACGTGTTTTACCTCTGTTCTTATTCTGTTTCTCAAAGTGTTTATTTGATTGTTTGATTTTTTTCTTCCATGTATTGTTTGCGTAGTTGTTATCCTTTCTGATAATTGTTAATAATTGTGTGCGTGGGTGCCATATATATACTTTAGTGTTGAGTGATTGTGTTTTGGTATAGATTTTTGTGCGGCTTTGGTTAGGCACTCATTGATTGTTTCACAATATGTATCTATTTCAGATGGACTCATGGCACTGTTGGTTATATACTTTACAAATAATTTGTCTAAATTTGTTGTATCATTATTCCAGTTTTTTTTTTATGATTAAATTTCTCTGATTTGATAGGTTTGTCTTGGTGGGGGGTGAGATGGAAGATCGGTAGATGGTCGCTATCTGGGTCGTGTCCTACATTAAAAGTTAAACATTTATGGCTCATGAACTTAGGCTTAAATCTAATATATCACTGCTATTATATATAAAGGAAGTATGTGTCGGAGTAGCATCATTCAATATAACTATTTGAACTATTAAGGAAGGGTAACAATCGTTTTCCATTAGTATTTGTTTCTCTGCATCCGAAGTTTTGGTGTTTGCTATTAAAATCACCTATAAATATACAATTTCTATTGTGTATGTTATGCTATTTTGTAATTCTAAATCTATGGTTTTACTGGGTGAGCAGTACATGCCTGCTACAGTCATATGATTATTATTGGTTAAGTATATATCAACAGCTATCCATTCATTTGAGGTTTTTGGTTTTAAGTACACAGTAAAACCAATCCTCTATTGTTATCCTGTTAATTAATTCTATCATTTCTAATTATGAAGCATCCTGGTATTTTAATCTAATATTTTTGTTAAACCTAGTTTCACATATAACAAACGTATCTGGTTTAGTTTGTTGAATAATGTCTTCAATCTCGTATTTCTTGAAGCAAGTGAACCTTGGATGTTAAGTAGTTTGTGAAAGGGGCTATAAACACAGTTTTAAAAATAGCGCCCCGTGATCCCAAGAGGTGCCAGGAACACAAAATATGATGCCCCAGATTTTTCTTAATTAGTGATTTCATTGTAGATATCACTTTTTCAAGTATGTACGTACCTTTCATAATTATAAAATTATTTATATTTTTCTTAAATATTTGTTGATGCTTCCTCCAAAATTCCCATAGATATGTTATTTCTACACTATTTGGTTAATTATGGGCTTGTAGCATGTAAAAAGTTACTAATATCAATGCAGAGAAATACTCTCAATTTCGGTGCATATCGGTGTTCAATGTACTTATTTCATTTAATATTTCGAATAACACAAGACCAGTTTTTAAATCTTAGCTGTAATCTGCAAACAATATGCTTTAAGGAAGATAATTAATATTTTCAATGATTAAAGAGTCACTAAAGTAATTTTTATACACAGTGAAGTTTTGCTCAAGATTGCTCAGCGATAAGGCGTTCGCTCCCTGAGGTGGGCAAAGGATGGATAACACATTGTCTGTGAAAATGTAGAATCTAAAAATCCTTTTATTTCAAAGATAGGGCCCGGCATGGCCAGGTGGTTAGGGCGTTCGACTGGCAATCTGAGGGTCGCGGGTTCGAATCCCCGTCACACCAAACATGGGGCGTTATTATGTGACGGTCAACCCCACCATTCGTTGGTAAAAGACTAGACCATGAGTTGGTGGTGGGTGGTGATGACTAGCTGTCTT
>NW_013665929.1:451614-459230 GCF_000517525.1 Limulus polyphemus
AGCGCAGATAGCCCTCGTGTAGCTTTGCGCGAAATTCAGTACCAAACAAACAAACAATTTCTAAGATAAAGTATTAAATAATGTATAGCTCAATATAACAAAAGAAAGTCAGGAAGTTGTGCTTTTATTATTCATATATAATTTGCATTAGGTATAAATATTCACCAAAGTGTTAAATCAGAAAATGTTTATATTAAAAGTAACAAAACGATTGTCAGAGAGAATTTAGAAATTTGATAAAAAGCAGATATAAGAAAGAGTAACAACAGTGTCACCGATAATCATGATTTAGAAATTCTGATTCAGATAACGTGTATATTTGAACAATATGACATTAATCTGAGTAGAACTTACATTTATCTCAACTTCCCCTTACTTATTTATCCCAGTTTATTAATTTCACTTTATATAATATCTTATTCCTATTAAGTACTTTATTGGTTTTTATTTTGTGTTCTGATTTTAAATCATGCTTGTGAAAACGCAATAGATAGATTTTGAGTAATTTTATATGAATAATTAACCTCTTTTATTAATTTTGCTTTAGTTAATGATAATTTAAAAACTATTCTAATTGTAATCAGTTGAATAATCAAGTAATTACAGTCGTATAAAATGAATTACATTTCATAATAAATATTTTGTTCAAAATTAAAACAAGAAAAGATATAAATCACCGAGAATAAAAAACTAGACTGAAATATTATTTGAAATAGAAAATATACGCATTTTAAACTATAAAAAAATAAGAATAAAGACTTGACAGAACGTTTAATTCATTACGAAATTTATGTGTGTTTTTTAAGTTTGTTTAAAATTAAGCACAAAACTACGCAAGGGGCTATCTGTGCTCTGCCCACCACTGGTATTGAAACCCAGATTCTAGTGTTGTAAGTCCGCAGACATACCGCTGTGCCACTGGTAGGCTTTTTTTTTTGTAAGTAGAAAGAGAATCTATCGCAACGCATAACTATAAGATTGGCAAACTAAACAAAAACAAATTAATGAAAGTATCATTACGGGCAGCTGTTTGTGCTAGTAAGTACCAATCGTAATATTTATACCTCATTGAAAAAATTAGAAAAACTGAATATTTCCTAAAAAAGGAAAAGGTAAAAGTTTTCGGACTGTGCTGATATAAAGTGTAATGTTTTTATACATTAAACGTGAGACCCTTTATTGAAAAAATAATATATTTTTAAGAACTCCATTTTTTAGTACTATGTCTACAAATTATTATCAATAAAGATATAATAAAACCCTCACGTACAGTCCTAGTAAAAGTCGTGTTCTCGTTGTGCGGAGAGTACTTTTATTTAAAATTGTGCACTCTGATATAAAAATGGAAGCTGCACATACCATAGATATTTTTTCTAATTGTCTGAATCTTGAATATCCAAAGTGTGAAATTTTTCTATGCATTTTGTTTGTAGTGCCATTTAATAGATGGCGCAACATTTTTTTATAATTCGGTACATACTTACATATATACACGCTACGTCCGTTATAGTAAGCTGGAAAACTGACGAATTTAATAAGATGCCAATAAGTAGATAAACACATCACCAAATAGGTTATAATATAAAGTGGGAAGTAAAAATTCCACACGTAGTTGAAAGACAGGGTGAAATGAAATAAATCAGCTTGCAGAGAAATATATAAAAAGTAACATTTTTACTATTTAACTAAATAAAGTTATCTTTCAAAAATGCTTGAAACACTGAATATGATCTTTGATCTCCTATTAATAAATTCTAATAAGCTAATCTAATGGCAAAATCAAACCTGTGCTCAAAATATGGTAAAAACTACTTTTAGAAATAATCATTTCTTTCTTCTTATTGGGTCAAGCGCGGTCTAGTGTTAACGTGCCTGGATTGTGATGATGAAAGTTCGTGATCCAGGGTATATTGCCATAGAAACAATCTCTTCACTATTGGGTTGTGGGTGCACTATAAGAGTGACAGTGATTTGTTCGTTTGTTTGTTTGAAGCAAAGCACAAAGATACACAATGGACTATCTGTGCTCTACCCACCACAGGTATCGAAACCCGGTTTCTAGCGCTGTAAGTCTACTGTGCCACTGGGGGGGGGGGTGACAGTGAAATACCACTATTCAGACAGACAACAGTGGGCGGTGGGTATTCTAACCTCTGATCTCAAAATTAACAACGGCTGTGCGCGTACAGCCCTTTGTGTAGCTTTGAATGAAAACCCTGAAACAAAGAAAATCCCTCCTTTTTTCCCCTCTCTTGCCCAAGGGGAATTCCCGTTTGAATAATTATTAAATATTTGCACACCGTGAAATACCTGCGTGAATCACTATGACGACGGTAGGTTGTTTTCAGTAAGTTAACTACCTTCGTGTCAACTTTTGTTTCGTCAACTAGCTTATTATCTTAAAAATATTTTCCATTTGGTACACTTTTTAATGAGTCACATTGGTTACTTACAGTGACTTCAGACCATTCAATTGGTTCAAAAAGTTTAAAACAAAAGCACTTCGGAAAACCAATATTTACACTAGCCATTATTTCATTACGGCATTGGGCAAAATTTTGTGTTTACATACTACACTCTATTCGAAATGTTCGTCATAACGTTCAAAACAAACCGTCACAAAACAAACATATAATCTATCTTATTGCCAAGAGAACAGACTAAGATAAAATTAAGAATTGACTGTTTTAGAACAACAAATAACCATCGGTACCATTCCTTATTACCAGATTTACTCCATCCATGAGAATGACAAGCTTGACCGGTCGAAATCACTCATGTTTTTATGTTTCTTCAATAATGTGTGCATTATTATGTGTTATTACTTTCATATGAATTTGCACAACGTATATTTGTAATTAAGCTACACTCTGCCCATCACGGGTATCGAAACCCGATTCCTAACGTTGTAAATCCCCAGACATACCGCTGTGCCACTGGGGGGGCTTGCATGAGGTACTTCATCTTTAAATATAATGGTCTCTGATTTTCATTATATTTCTTTTCAGGAGAATTATACAATCACAAAAAACAAACAAACAAAAAACTCACAAAGCGTATCTAGGGGAGTGTATTGTCCTTTATTAACTCGTGAAATGGTTTCTTACTGGGGATTAAATACACGAGATACAAGGCGTTGGCTTATTCTTTGAGATAAACGGCCAGTGACCATATCCAGATTTATCTTCGAAAAATGTAAACTACATTCAGCAAAGTTGAGCACCTTCAGTAGAACCCGTATAAACTCTCGTTGTAATCCGAGACTCCACGCTAAATACTACAAGTTATTTCGTCAACTGATACTAACTCAATAAATTGGAAACTCTCTAGGTGAATCATGTTATGCTCGACCACCTTATTACCCTGTGTTCAGTGGGAATCTTTTCACGAGTATTTAGCATAAATACTAGGGGTGTATCTCATCATAGTAGTCGATACGATACGTATCTAGATACAGAAGTTTTACCAACGGTTTGTTAAGAAGTTTGACAGTCTTGTCTGTAATTTATTATCTATATTACTAACATTGTCTTATTTAAGTACTTCACACTTTACAGTGCTTTTTCAAATTCTCAGGTTTGATCAACTAAATGGCAGCTGGCAAGAGAAGTAAAATATAATAAAAAGTTAATATCTGTCTATCTATTTTGTTATTGTTAATTTGTTGTGTTATTTTGCATGTATTGTTTTTGATAAACGAAATGAAGACAACATGTAGTAGTCAATATTCATCTTCCTTCATTGAATCATTAATTTTTAGCGAAAATACTTTATTAGAAATTCTGATTTTTTCTGTACAAAATACTTATCATGTTTACTGAAAGCTTGCCAAATTTCGTGAAGATACATAAGTCGTATCGTATCGGACGATGTATCGATACAATCGTATCGTATCGCTGTATCGCCACACTTTTATTAAATACTAACAAATTCTAAGTGTGACTGCCAGAAAATATAGAGTTAAACACAATAATCAGCCAAATACGTGACCTAGGAGCTGATGCAGTCATCTATTTGTACTAAATTAAATATCTGAAAAACTACTTATGCGAACGAGTTTAAAATTTGCAAACGCACGATGCTGGATCTATTCTAATAAATAGTTGAGCCACTTATCCTGTGTTTTTCATTAATTCAAGCAACAAATTATTCATATATACAGGAATAAAGTTGTTTAATGAAAGCAGGTCAATGTTCTTAAGACCTTTAATGTTATTAAAATTACGTGACCTTCAAGATCTTTGCAATATCACATATTATTTCTTACATAATTTATGCGTACGTCACAATTTACTAATCAATTAATGTAAAAATTTTTGTAACTATTGTTTTGTGTTTATTTCTTACACTCTGAAATAACTTGAAAAACAGTAGAGTGTGTGTTTATTTAGGAAACTTGTTGCAATATACGTAACTCTTAGCCCAGGTTATTTCTGATGTAAAGGTGTTGCTACGTAACTCTTAGCCCAGGCTATTTCTGATGTAAAGGTGTTGCTACGTAACTCTTAGCCCAGGTTATTTCTGATGTAAAGGTGTTGCTACGTAACTCTTAGCCCAGGTTATTTCTGATGTAAAGGTGTTGCTACGTAACTCTTAGCCCAGGTTATTTCTGATGTAAAGGTGTTGCTACGTAACTCTTAGCCCAGGTTATTTCTGATATAAAGGTGTTGCTACGTAACTCTTAGCCCAGGTTATTTCTGATGTAAAGGTGTTGCTATTTTCAAGATATTAGAATGCTTTTTTTTTGTACATTTAAGTCTGCGTGGATCCTGCGTCAACTAATTAATATGCAAGTGTTGGGTTATAATCATCTGTCTATAAGGTCTAACTTAGACTCGTTCCACTCGAAGCTCTGGAAAGGAAGTTTATTATTCCACTTGAGAAATGAAGCATTGAAGAAAAGAACGTATTAACTACTTCAAAACTCCTTTCACCTTTAACGTTCAGATGTTTTCCCCAGAACTCATACGTGACGGGAAAAGCGACTTTCAGTCCTGTTTCTACCCATGTTGTGTGTGTTTTTTTAATACATATATATACGTTTACTAATGTTCATATGTGTTGACAATGCTCTATTCTTGCTTATCACACACCCGGATAATCGAATTAATTTTTTCTAACTTATATCTAGACTTAACGTTCAGTATTCATCGGAACCTCCAATTTTTATATCACATCTAAATTAGCACTTCGCGACTGTATCATTCGGTTAGTGACAATTCATATATCACGTAACTGTGTGGGTTTTTATTGACTGATAACTTTTGTGTCTGTGAATGTTAACATAAATTGATAAGTTATGTTCTCTGTGTGCAGTAATGCTAACTGATAATTCGCGTGTCTGTGTGTGATAAAGTTTTTGATAAATCTTATATCTATGTATGTGATATTGCTAATAGACAAGCCACGAGTCTGTGTGTATGCTACTACTAACCCATATATCGCGTGTCTGAGTGTGTAATAACGCTAGTAATAATTCGCGTATCTATGTGTAACAACGGTAATTGATAAATCTCATATCTATATGTTTCATACTGTTAATTGGTAAGTCGCATAGCTGTGTATTTTTGCTGGCTGATAAGTCGCGTACCTGTGTGTTATTGCTAGCTGATAAATCGTGTGTCTGTGTATTATTGCTAGCTGATAAATCGCGTGCCTTTGTGTTATTCCTAGCTGATAAGTCACGTGCCTGTGTGCTTTTGCTAGCTGATAAGTCGCGTGCCTGTGTGTTATTGTTAGCTGATAAGTCGCATGCCTGATTGCTTTTGCTAGCTGATAAGTCTCGTGCCTGTGTGTTATTGTTAGCTGATAAGTCGTGTGTCTGTGTGTTATTGCTAGCTGATAAGTCGCTTGTCTGTGTGTTATTGTTAGCTGTTATTACTAGCTGATACGTCGTGTGTCTGTGTGTTATTTTTAGCTGATAAGTCGTGTGTCTGTGTGCTATTGCTAGCTGATAAGTCGTGTGTCTATATGTTATTGCTAGCTGGAAAGTCGCTTGGCTGTGTGTTATTTCTAGCTGATAAGTCGCGTGCCTGTGTGCTATTGCTAGCTGATAAGTCGTGTGTCTCTGTGTTATTGCTAGCGGATAAGTCGCGTGTCTGTGTGCTATTGCTAGCTGATAAGTCGTGTGTATGTGTGTTATTTTTAGCTGACAAGTCGCGTGCCTGTGTGTTATTGCTAGCTGATAAGTCACATGCCTGTATTTAATAAGGTTATTGGTAAGTCCTTGTCTGTGAGTGTTAATGACGGTTAACGAAATGTGTGTGTCTGTATTACTTCTATAGTTAATAAAAAATCACATATCCCTGTGCGTGTGTTACCGATAGTTACTATATTGAGTGTCCCTTTGTGTTAACGCAGTTGATAACCATATATTTGTGTGTTGCAGTATATATATATAGCATAGTGTTTGTAAATAGGTCATATGTTTACGTGTGTTATTATAAACCCAAGATAACGTTTAATGAATTATTAAATATTAGTTTTTACATAATTCAAGATAAAATGTTACGTATTAAAAAATTTATGGACTCAAGATTAGTTTCACTTAACCAAATATTACGTTATATTTACTCAAACTTAAGTTTTACATACAAAATGTGAACTTTGTAAAATCAAGGTCAAGCCTCGCATACTCATGATAAAGTTTAGGAAGCCAAGATCCAGGTTAAAATAGTACATTACCACAAGGTTTCTTACGTATAAATATTTTCATTATTATGTTTTTAATGTGCTTTCGCTTGGACATGGTCTGAAAAATGAAAAGGCAAAGAAAAAATTAATATGACTTTCAAGTTAAGAGTATTTAGTTTCGTTTGATTACGTAGTATTTTGGAATTACTCAAACTCCAATGTACTTATATTTTAAGTAAGAGAGAAAGCAAAAACAAACAAACAAATATGAATAGTCCCAGTTAAGCTCAAAACTTCTGGAATTTAGTTATGAATTAAGAGTTGTTTTAGACGCATCATTACTGATATTACTAAGAAATAATGCAACATCAGTGTCAGAATCTTGCTGTTTAAAAAAACAAAACATAATTCCATAAATCATCTTTCCGATATTCAAATCTCCGACTTTATGTAGCGCCATCTATATTGTCTTTTAAGCATAGACTCACAAAATGATTGACATTAAATACTTCCGGTTGCAGTATTGCAGGAAATGTTAGTGTCAATACACTTACATTTCTAACTATGGGAAAAAAATTCAAGGGAAGCTCATATCAATCTTACATGGAAACTCAGCTTCGCTTGGTTAGGAAATAAAATTTTTATCGAAATAATTATAGTGATTTCAGAACTTAAGTAAAGAATATATATAGTGTTAAATTAGAATAACGTATGTCATTAACTTCCAACTGTGAGAAGCGATGTCTGTGACTTACACATAAGCCAAAGAGTTGAATTTAGCATTATTTTATTCTTTCCTCATGGAAACAATATTCGTTGAAATCTATGTAACAGAGTACGTTTGAGGTTTTATTTTGATAAGTTTTCGTCGTGAAGTTAGTTTACAAATTACGGCAGATAATCTTTGTTAGGCCAGGTGGCTAGGGCGTTCGACTCGCAATCTGAGGGGCGCGGGTTCGAATCCCCGTCGCACCAAACATTCT
>NW_013665929.1:459973-462826 GCF_000517525.1 Limulus polyphemus
CTATCGGTGCTATGCCCACCACAGGTATCAAACCCGATTCTAGCATTGTAAGCATACAGACTTACCGCTGATCTAGTGTGGGGGTACAGCAGATAATCAAGTCTACTGATTATTTTTTTCTGTGTTTGTATGTCAACGTTTTGTCATAATATTAATTCTTCTGTTCTTTTGAGTAATTGAAATTTTCTTGTGGTTATCAAATAATAGCCATTAAATAAAAACGTAAGTAAAAAGATGGAGAAATACTATCGGTACGCATAACGAACCATTTCTTTTCAGAAGGAATTAACTTCCATTACGTAGTAAATGTCCTGGTAAAATTCTCCACAGTGTAATATTCATTAGTTTATGAGAGTAACAACATACATAATCAAATTATACTTGGCTTAACTGTTATTATTTTTGTTTAGCAAATGATAAAAAAGTTGTTATACTTCTCGCTAGATGACGCCACAACAACCAATGTTTACGTTAAAAAAAAGCTCTGAGACTGGTATGTAGAAATTATTTTAACATTTGTGTTATCCTGAGAAATAGGAAGATAAATAATGCAATAATTTTCATTGGTTTATAAAACACAGTTTCATCACAAGCATTTAGTGCTGTAAAGATAAATCTGTCTCGAACTGAAGCGGAACACACGCAAATTGTTTCTGAACAATTTGAGTGTAAGATGAAGAATTAATCATTGCACGTGAAGTTAAAAAAATCTGTCATACATACTGTATATTAAGAATGCACCATTCGTGTTGAAAAGTTAATTATGAGTTAAATGACACCACTCAGGTAGCAGTTCCGACGGTTTTAGACTGAATGTTGAAATTAACTTATTCGACATAGTTTAGAAAAAAACAACAGAAGATATATGTATCATAATGTCGTTTCTAAGTTGGGTTTATAATGTTTTTAAAAATCACAATTAAATTGAAGTGGCGATTTTAAAACTTACATTATAATTTTGTAATATAAAGTTAGAGTTAGGCTTACAAAGGATAATAAACATAGAAACCAGGAATATACTGACCAAAGAACAAAGTGATTCCTCAACCATACATAAAGTGACGATTAGAAGCCTTAAGAATTCACGACAAAAATTTCAAATTATTGGTTGTACTTTACCAGAATTTTATTTATCAGTCGACCGTGGGGAAAATTAATTTATTTGAATGTCATATAGATACAATAAACCATTTTTATTTCAATAGGAAACGAATCTTTTCTAGTCTAATGCACGTTATGCAATAACAACGTGTATGGATATATACATATATTTCGTAATAAAACATAGATTGTAAAATCTAAATGAAAAAAAAATATACACTTCATAGAAAATGGTTTAAGATACTTTTTATGATCATGTATGTATACTTATAAATATATATATATATATTCAAAGCACCACTAGGTTTGAATTATCAAATGTTTTTATTTTGATTCAATTATTTGATTGGTGGTAGCGCTTTCACAGATTTAAGGCCTACTTTTCAGTCGACGGCTTTTGTAATAGTGCTAGATGTACAGGGGGAATTTAAGGTCTTGCACTATTTAGTATTAACGTGCAATCCTGGAGTGCTGTATTAACATATATATGTATATAAGGTTCATCCTTCTGACGTTAAAAATTTCCTGTGATTATGATTCACGAAAGAGTAACAAAGAAAATGATCGTCAAGCACCCAGAACGAGAAGCTTAGTATAGGTGGGCGTCCAGAAACATCCAAACATGTATTCAATAATAAAATATTAATATCATTATTATTTCCTTACTCAAGGCCACTTGGAATCCTCCCATACTTCTCTATGCATCAGCAACGATAAAGTCAAAGTTGTATGTATTATAAGGACGATATCCTGCGGTTCAGTCAGTTGTAACAGCAGCAACGTCTACTTGATAATTATAAACAACACACACACACACACTCAAACATAATTATTTACTATCACATAGACCTCATTAAATGGTTTTTGAAAACGAGTTTGAAGCTTTAAGTCACACTTATCATTATTTTTTAAAGTTATTTTAAATTCTATGGCTAATACAAATGCCGTCTGTAAATCAAACTTTACTTACACTGAACAAACATCTCTACCTAAAACCACATAATACTTCATTCGGTGTCATTTCTTGCCATTTAATTCGTATTCCCGGGCGTGGCCTGGTGGGTAATGTACTGGGATGCGGATTCTAAGACCCAAGGTATGTCGCTGAACACTCTCTGCACACTTTCAGCGCTATGTAGCATTATAATAGTGACAGTTAACTTCAGTATTCAGTTAAATGTAGCTGTGTAGTAATTTTAAATTAGGCATGGCTATGCCTGACCTTTGAGGCCTTTGACTTGGCCATTTATCGCATGTATTCAAATAGAAAATACCACCAACACTATAGACTTAGATGAGCTGACAAAAGGAGATTGATATAAGTCGAAACTGTACTTTATAGTTGCCTGTGTTCTCTATTTTGTTACTTAATATGATTAATTGTTTTCGTTACATTATCCAAAATGTCATTCTGCTGTGAAATAACATTACGGGAAAGTATTCTTAAAGATCATATCCACGTTTCCAACTCATATTTCGAGTATTTTAATTAAAGTCACATGCTCCCATTTGGCTCTAATTTTCGTTTCGTGAGCTTAAGAATACCGAAAGTAAAATCAAGCTCTGATTTAAAAAACGAAGAAGAACATAAACTTACTATTAAAAAGCAGACGGAAAAGTAGGCTGGAGATATTTGAATGAAAACTCTACAGAAAACAAATCCCACTTGTGTAGAGTTGTGTTTTAACACTTCTTTATGTTATAAAAAGCAAGTGCTTTTTAATCATCGCATTATTAGTATGAATAGTTAAT
>NW_013665929.1:463001-468650 GCF_000517525.1 Limulus polyphemus
CTTACAATATCCAAAACCCACAGCTTTACCACAGGGCCAACTCATACCCAGGTGGAGGAAACTCTAGCTCGATATCCTCAAATATTCCTTTGATATATTAAAGTGTAGGAAGATGTGGACATAAATAAACTTTACATCTAGTTGTTATTCGCACCTGAAAACACATAAAGTTCACTGAGATGCCATCCTCTATCATTGATTTTATTTATTTAGTTAATAATTCCATTTCATTATAAAAAAAAATTAATAAATAGCAATCAAAAACTGAAAACATTTCATAATATGTACAGAATAACAACAAAATGAAATCTGTAAAGGACGTGTCGGGACCGCAGATCAGAAGGTCCATGATTCGTATCCAATTCCCGACAAAAAAATTCTTGATTCGTACTTTGTGGCCTTGGGTTGTTGTAACAGTAACATCCAAATCCCATTATTATATTAAAGTAGCCCAAGGGTTGTAGGTGGGTGTGCAGGACAGTTTTATCCAATGGGCAAAAGGGGCAGTTGCCCAGGGCCCACCGCCATCAGGGGGTCACCGCACGCGAGAGAGAAGGATAATTTGGAAACCACTTTCCCAGATGAAGCTGTCGCATTTCAGAGTTTATTGATAACCTATTTTCCAAGCAGCAGTTATAGCGGCAGTGACAAGAAGGAGAGCAAAGAGATCCAAAATAGTGAACAGCTAACCCATGTGTATCTTTGCGCAAAAATTATAAAACAAAAACAAACAAGCAAAAGTAAAAAGAATAAGTTAAATGCCTCTCAGTTCAAATTGCGTGTAATAGGAATTGATCATTAAGACATATTTAGAGTAGGAAGGGCCGGTATATAGTGTTAATACAAACAATATTTATTAATTTTTTAGTTCTTAACCTGTGAAGAACTAGAAACAAATAATTTTTCTCTTTTCATGTAGTTTGACACTAAATTCAAAGTTAATATATATAGCATTACCTTCTATATCTAACTGTATGTTATTATCCATCAACAAGTTTTCCACTATTTTTATTTTTTAAATATCTACTTGGAGGGCAAAATCCATTCCCACTTTTTTTAAGACGAGCCCGAAACCATCCCGCTACCTTTCAGTAGACTTAAAATTGCCCTGGTTCTTTCACAGTTACCTAGGGATACGCCAGATATCTTACCCTCTCTTTCTTCTTCCCTTGGCAAGGCACCTCACAAAGCGACAGTGAAACAAAGTAACAATAATTACAACCAGTAACTTCTTCCACTATGTCATTAATACAAACAAACCTTGCTGCATGAATTAAATCCTAAATTGACCGATTGATACAATTTTTCAAAGTTGACCTAACTGAAACAAAGGATATACAGGCCCGGATGAGTAGGTTTCGCGGCATCCTATCAGAGGTCAATGTGTCTGTGGATAAACCATACCATGAAGTCTAATGTTCATGAACTTGGTTGGTCTTCCAATTTAAACTTTTTAAGCCATGTTTGGGTTGTTTGTTGTGAATTGGTTTGTTTTGGATTTCGCGCAAAGCTACATGAGGGCTATCTGCGCTAGCCATCCCTGATTTAGCAGTGTAAGACTAGAAGGAAGGCAGCTAGTCATCACCACCCACCGCCAACTCTTGGGCTACTCTTTTACCAACTAATAGTGGGACGGACCATCACATTATAGTGCCCCCACGGCTGAAAGGGCGAGCATGTTTGGTGTGACAGGGATTCGAACCCGCAGATTGCGAGTCGAGCGCCCAAACCATCTGGCCATGCCAGGCAAAGCCGAAAAGAATACTGTTCTTGGTGAGCCAGCTCTGCTAACAGAAACATTGATAATTAATTTATATATTCAACATGTTACTATGTAATGTCACAATCTTTCTAAATACTCATAAGACGAGGTTATTTTCTTTTATTTTAAATTTATCACTTATGTTAATCTTATTTCTCGGTATATTTTTAATATGTCTTAACTTTTTATAGCTGATGAATGGTTATTTTTTGCTTTCTTGTCAGTTTTAATCTCTTAGAACACTTAATTTTCGTGAAATATCCATCTTGTCTGTATTATGTATGTGTTCATTAGTTAACTATTTAACCAAATCACACAAACCTAATGCTGTATTCAGAAAAGAACGCTTAAGTTTTTTAAAGAAATAACTTAATAACCTGACAGCAAGGGTTCTAATAAAAACTAAGAAATATATAGATTGTTTCCTACCCGTCACAGGTAAAAAATATTACCAAACTCGTTACTACGTGTAAACACAACAATAGTAGAACCTGTATAGGATTTAATAAAAGTCAAGGCCAGACACAAAGTCAAAGTGAATTCTTTGGATGTGATGTCATGGCAGTTAAAAATATATTATCTGATAGAAATGTCAGTGACATTCTAAGGACATATATCGTAATCTGTAAAGTGACATTCTAAGGACATATATCGTAATCTGCAAAGTGACATTCTAAGGACATATATCGTAATCTGTAAAGTGACATTCTAAGGACATATATCGTAATCTGTAAAGTGACATTCTAAGGACATATATCGTAATCTGTAAAGTGACATTCTAAGGACATATATCGTAATCTGTAAAGCAAGAAGATAAAATGAAAATTCCATTTGAAGAATAAAGCAGTTTTTCAAGTGCATAGTGGTTCTGTAATGTCTTAGTTATTGCAATACCTGCTCTGTTTTTATCAATACCTATAATACTGTCCATATATTTTTAACCATTATTATTAAAATATCTTACACGGAACTACCACATGCTGAATACGAAAAAGATGATAATAAACTTTACACATGGTATCAATTTTCGGGAACAAACACCCTGTTTGAACGAATGTGTTTCTTCCATACAATTGGCTTGCTAAATCATTCAAAACTATACAATGGACTAACAAACGTTTCTTCTCCTTACCTATTTATCAATAAGCACAAAGATAGATATTTTGTAGAAACAGAATTCTTAAACGGTCGTCCGTGGCCCAGTGGTTAGCATAGCGGATTGTAAATCTGAGTTCCCGTCCCGTTACTGCAAAATTAAAGGATAAAAAAAAAGAAAAACAAAACGCGCTCAGCATTTTGAGGTGTGGTGCATTATAAGAATGACAGTCAAATCCCACACCTCAATCTGACAAGAATAGCCCAAGAGCTGGAGGTGAGCGATGTTGACTATACTGCCTTCTCTCTCTAGCCTATCACTTCAAAAATAGGGGCGGATAGTCCTGGTGTAGCTTTGCGCGGAATTAATCAAACGAACAAAGCATTCTCAAGTGAGGGATAAAGATTATATAAAGTCCCCGGTGGATCAGCGATAAGTCTATGGATTTACAATGCTAAAACCAGGGGTTAATTTTTTCCTCGATGGGCAGGGCGCAGATAGACCATTATGTAGATTTGCGCTAAAAGCCTGAGTAAAAACAAGAAGTTACACTGTATGATATAGATTATAACCATCATATTTTAAAGAATTTCTTAAACAATTGCTTAAACCTGTATACGTGTACATAACAGTATAAAACATAGCTTGTTATTATATGAAAATAGCAATAACATACACATCATTTTATCTTTCTTGGACAATCGTCACAACTACAGATGATAACATAAAGTTAAGGAGATTTTTGGACAAAACAGCTAAGCCTAATTGAAGATCTTCACATAAAACAATTAAACCTAACTATTAGTTTTATATAAAGTTGTTAAGCTTAATGCTTTCCAATCTACTGTATTTCACGTTTTATTTGTGGTATTGAAGTTGAAAAATACTATCGGTTTTTATTTGTTCCCCTGGGACCTCTGTAGTACATTATACGTTTGACATATAAATGTACAATTTACTGTATTTCACGTTTTATTTGTGGTATTGAAGTTGAAAAATACTATCGGTTTTTTATTTGTTCCCCTAGGACCTCTGTAGTACATTATACGTTTGACATATAAATGTACAATTTACTGTATTTCACGTTTTATTTGTGGTATTGAAGTTGAAAAATACTATCAGTTTTTTATTTATTCCCCTAGGACCTCTGTAGTACATTATACGTTTGACATACTAGGACCTCTGTAGTACATTATACATTTGACATTTAAATGTACACGTGTCTTATAGAAAATATTTTTCACAATTACTTGCTTTTTGAATTTCGCTCAAAATTACTGAAAAGCTATCTGTGCTGGCCTTCAGTTTACCCTTGGGCCGTTATTTCCTAAAGTAAATATCGTGATATTATACTTTTGTTTTCCCTGTTTCATTATAAGAAAGTGATCATAATAGTCCGAATCTTATAGAGAGCACCTAGAGAAACTACCTGAACAGAAAAATTGCGTCATAAAATAAGTTTACAATAATGATCAATAAATAGTTTTGCTACCGAAAATTAATATATAAATTAAAAACAGAAGATTCAGAAAAAACATTTTGTCGTCCCCCCTAATTCTAATTAACATATTCGATATTTATAAAACGAGTTAAGTCATTACAGCCCATCTCCTTCCGGTTGCAGTGTAAGTCCATATTATCGTCCTAGTTCGTATGGATCTTTACAACTTTGATAGTAAATTACCGGACTACTCATTCAGAAAGGCGTGGATCTACCGGAAATTCACACAGTCCCGAATCTTAATTTTATATGCTACTCAAACGACATAGCGCCCTCCGACCAGCATGGCTCGTTATAGCATAAATCACTAGACGTACCTCCAGCCACTCATTAAAGACAATCATTGTTACTTCCCGCCTACTTTTTACCCACTTCCGGCTGGTCATTATCAGTTTGTTATAGTAACAACGACAGAGGGACGAACATTAAACGCTTATTAACAATGCCGTTTTTGCACTCGTTAAGCTGATTGTCACTACACACAACACTTATTCGTGGCCTACTTCCGAACTTTTATCGCGTTTCTTCGTAATTACCTTGAAGGAAGCTCGACCACGGTATAACGCTATAGACGCATGAAAGATAGAAAATTTAGAATTATAATTAAAAAATAGTGTGGGTGTTTTTTGTAAAATTTAATTACACCAGCTCAGCTAGTTCATCAAGGAATATTATCATTTTATTGTCTTTTGTCAGAATAGCCCCCCAGTGGCACAGCGTTATGTCTGCGGACTTACGACGCTAGAAACCGGGTTTCGATACACGTGGTGGGCAGAGCACAGATAGCCCTTGTGTAGCTTTGTGCATAATTAAAAACAAAACAAAAAACTTGTCAGAATAAAACATCTTGCCGTATTTCTACATATATGTTAAAGATTTCTTTTCTTTTTCACCAGAGGTGGAATGAAAAAGAGAATCTGCGACATATTTGTTTCAAGCTTAATATTTCCATAGTTATTGATAAAATGTACTGCTTTAGTATATTTCAACGGTGGTCGTCATGACTGCACTGTAAACGCTATCGACAGTGCCATTTTTTTTAATGATGGTCGTGATGGTTACAGGATCAATATTATCAACAATACTGTTACGTCTCCGTTTGTTAATTGATTTTTCCGTAACTTCGTTCCAACGAAAATTTAACAACACAAGTCTTTACTTACTAAAACTGGTTTATTCTTTCCGAATATAACTCTGCGATACACTTAATCTCAATACTCGCGCTAAAACAACACTGTAACAACGAACGTCAATAATACTTCCGACTGCAGTTCAATTACTCACTATCTA
>NW_013665929.1:469405-480888 GCF_000517525.1 Limulus polyphemus
AACTGTTGTAATTTCTCTTCTCGTTCTTCTTGTTTCTTTTCTTTTTCCTTTAACAACTGCAGTAATTTATCTTCTTGTTTAATTTCTCGTTCTTCTTGTTTCTTTTCTTTATCCTCTAACAACTGTTGTTGTCTCTCTTCTTGTTTCATTTCTTGTTTTTGTATTGCTGCCATCAAGTCTGCTAAGCTGTAGTTTGATTTTCCGCCTCTCGTTTCCATTTTTCTTCTCTTTTTTTTTCTGTCCCACTCTCTGACACCAATTTGTTACGTCTCCGTTTGTTAATTGATTTTTCCGTAAATTCGTTCCGACGAAATTTTAACAACACAAGTCTTTACTTAATAAAACTGGTTTATTCTTTCCGAATATAACTCTGCGATACACTTAATCTCAATACTCGCGCTAAAACAACACTGTAACAACGAACGTCAATAATACTTCCGACTGCAGTTCAATTACTCACTATCTACACACACATTACATTACCTTGCCGCGTCACGTTTTCCCCTCTTATATATATACCAGCCTACCCTACTAGTAAATACTAGAGCATTCGCCAAAGTACATGATAATTCTAGAAACGTTGCGTCACTGTAGTCATGTGACTGCTGACGCAACAATACCAATTTTTATGGTAGTCGTAGCGGCTACACTATAAACATTTCTTGAAGTAGTCATGTTGGCTACAGTATAAACATTTCTTGAGGTAGTCATGTTGGCTACAGTATAAACATTATCGACAACCGTCATGATGACTACATTGTCAATAGTACCATTTTTAACGATAGTCATGACTCATGATGGCTACAGTATAAGCATTATCAATAGTACTATTTTATTGGTGGTCATGATGGCTACATTATAAACTATACTGATAATAGCATTTTTGAGGTGGTCGTGATGGCTACAATTCAAACGTTTTCAACATCAAATATTCACACTTTTAGCAACTCTATTTTGAAGTAGTTAAAACGTAAACGTTATCACAAAAAGTGTATTTTTCTTTTTTCTTTTCTTAGAATGTGTTATAGTTTGTTTAAAGTATATACCCCTAAGCCTAATCAAAATTATAGGTCATCAGGACGTTACATGAAATATTTCAAATTGTGGCGCTCGCGATGTACAAGCTATATTTACATACACACACACACACATACATATATACTCCAGATATACCACGTAATAGCTATCTCATCTGTAGTTATAGCCGCGATTCTACAAGGTTTGAGTTATCCAGCATGAAAACTGCTTTTTAAAGTTGAATAAAAATAGGGTCATCAGTTCACCATCATATGTAAATCTATGTATAGTTTAATCTTCCTTGTCAAAATACGCTGCTAAAAAATAGAAAAAAGATTTTCAAATGGTTGAACGACGAACGTATTTAGTTACTGGGGGTTTATGGGAAGCTCTGAAGTGCCCATATATTGCAAGACAGCAATTTAAAAAATCTTTACATGAAATTTATAAATCTAATATAACGCGAAAGCGAACAAATATATTCAACAATTATGTACATATAACTATTTAGATTAATTTAGGCATTTGTTTCACTAGATTACAACAACAGATGCCCCTGATCTAATTGAATTTGAGGATAATATTCGTGTTTTTCATGGATTTCAAGCAATGCGTGTACTTGTATGCACACTTTCTGAGTCAATCAGAACAAAAGGAAAATATTTTTCACACAGTAGGGACGAGGCCTGTTCAAAATTCTACAGAAAATGTTTTATACAAATTTATACACAGTTTCTGTTTCTTCTCTTGAAACTTTACTATTAGTAAAACAATTGTTCATTAGAATGAATTTATATAAAACCAGTTGTTTTTGACGTGGAGCTGAAGTAACACAATTATATCTTTGACAACATATTTTGTGAGACATGATGCTAGTAAGGTCATACTAGGCTCGCATATCTAACAAGGTAACACTACCTGTATGGCGTTTAAAATAATAATAATTATTATTATTAAACAATTGGTAGGAGGAACTCCTGTATTAAGATATAATGTCAACACTAAATAATCTAATGTGTAGGCAGAGATGATTCAGTAATTTTATAAATATGTAGAAAATATTGTCAATGGCACTCGAGCTGAAATGATGAAACAAACGTGTATACATATTCGAGCAAGAAAACCATAGTAAAATATGTTTTCAGCATTAAAGATTCTGATTTGCAAAAGGAATTGATTTCATCAGTTTAGATTCTTGCTTTTACTCATTGTCTTGCAGACTAACCATGATATGTCTATATCTCCGCGTTTGTAGGGCTTAAACAATTACCTGTCATGTTACAAGGTTTGATTCATTGTACAGATGCAAGTGAATGGAGAGTTCTAAAAACGTGTGGGTGAGAGTAAGGACAACCCCCTTGAACACCTGTCATGGACAAACAAACCACCTCCCCAAATAAAATGTCCCTTTCAGAGCATTATTCTCACCAACTAAAAACTATTCTACATTACATGTGACAGAATAGCCTACCCAAACAAAACACACACGCGCCGTCTGTGACCATTCATACAACACATTTTAATGACGATATTATAAAATTTGGTAAGTAAAAACTAGTGGAGGAAGTTCGGAAACTTATGCACTTTCGGAAGGTGGACTTTCCTTTTTGAAATTCGTATTCATTTCACTCGTGGAAAAGATAAGCTTGCCTTACCAAAACTCTTGCGTAAATAAGTTTTCTTTAGTTGTGATTAAACTATTATTTTTTAATCCTTTGTGGTTGCTCAGTATTATAATTAGTAAGTGACAAAAGTGGGCCGGGCGTAACCTAGTGTTTAGCATTTCTGAGCTGTGAATCCATTGCTCCAAAAACACTTCTCTGTAAGAGTGACGATGACATGTTATTATTTGGTAAGACAACAGCAGCTAGAAACTTTTTGGTAAGTGCTATTGACCAGCTGCCTTATCCCTTGTTCAAAATTAGGGACAGATGTATTTTAGGAAGCTTTGTGCGAAAATTTTAAAACAAATAATTTTTTAAACTTGGATTTTTTTTCTGCAAATCTATCTCACTTAAATAGTGAATGAATCAACACAATTAATTCAAAGTATTTGACTGTTGGAAATATTCACGTTGCTGCAGCTAATTCTATTAGATATGTAAAATATATACTAAATTTAAACAGATGTATATTAACATACATAACTTGATGTAATGGGTTATAAACGTATAATCTTAGCTCAGGAATCTGACATCATACGCCCATCAAATAGACTCTGGCTATTAAGACGTAATTAGTTGACTTGTATATTATCTGATTAAGATAAATTACGTGATATTATGCATTATTAAAATATCTACATTCGTTAATGCAGGTGTCAGCATATTTTAAAATAACTCAGACTATACGTGAAACATAAATACACAAGACACTTCATAACCATTGGTGTGTTAACACTGAATATTCAAAAGCATGATACCTTTAGTTTCTGTTACTGAAACATATATATATTCGTTATTAAGGAAAAAATTAAGACTACTCGAAGGGAAATGCGAATAATTATCCTTAACGTACAACTTAGTAGTGGATTACTCTCTCCTCTCACCTGAGAAATTGCGTGTTTGTCCGGTAGTCCACAACTCTCTTACATATTAAAAATAACTTTCACAAAATACTGTAAAGTTTGTCAATTTTTATTATCTGTTGTGCAGTAAATATTTAGTTCATTACGTCAGATAAACCGTAGTTAACTTGATTTCTTTAGTATCGCTGAAATGTTAAAAAAATTCAACTAAAAATGTAAATTTTTGTAGGTAAACAATCTAAATAAGAAGGCAACGATGCGTAAGAGCAGAAATCCTTATTTACTGTGCGCAATAAGAAGGCTTGTAATTACGATTTATTTACTTTTCTTTGGATAGGCTTTCCAAATAAAGTTTTTGCGTTGTGGGGGTTAAAGAACTTGAATACTGGCGATGAGGTATCCATAATATATATAAATAATTTGTTTGTTGTTAAGAGTAAGGCAGCAGAATGTTCTCTTTGTGCTGTGCTCACCGTAGGGATCGAACCTTGAATTTTAACATTCCGCAAAATTTCCTTAACAAAGTTATATAATCTGTCACTTACCAGAAAAACATACGTACTCGGCAAGAGGTCAAATTGCTGTTGTTGTTTTTTTTTTGGTGCAAAGCTAAACGATGGATTATATGCGCTCGGTCTACTGCGGGAATCGAACCCTAGATTTTAGCGTTGTAAGTCCGTAAAGTTACCGCTAACACACCGGAGGATAAGAGATAATTTAGGAGGCCCGTCAAAGTAAAGGAATTCCCGGAACCTTCGGGTCAAATCCGGAGAATTCCCAGATCAAGACGCACGGTAGTGTAACGTGCGGCCAAAACAACCTGCTGCAGAACACACTGTGTGTGTTATTACCAGGAGTGATAGTTTATCGATTTACACCTTCTCTATCTCAAACTGTGGAGATTCAAACTATCACATATTTTCAGTGGATGTGCTCTACTAGACCTATTACTTCACATACCAAATGTCAAGGCAATCCATTATGAAATACCTGAGATATAACATCTCTAATTTTGATTGAGTTTCTTCTCCTTTTTTTGTTTCTTCGCACCAAAAGTCGCACTGGACTCTTATTTCACATATCAAAATTCAAGGTAAATCCATTAAGAAATACCTGAGATATAACATCTACAAATTTGATTGAGTTTCTTCTTTTTTTCTTTTTCTTTCTTCTTTGCACTAATGGTACGGAAACTTTATTTGATAGAAAAACATACTTAACTTTGATGGATTTTTTTTTCAAATTTCATACACCGATAGATCTTTTCATTTGGTGTAAATATAAGCAACATGTGTAAAGTTATTCAACAAAACTGCTCAAATTTGACGAAAAGTTTTGCGCACGCCTACGCCAAAAGTCACGTGAGCAATCTTTTTAACATTTTTACTACAGCTTCACTTAAGAGTAAAAGTGGACCGATTTTAGTTTTTAGTTCGGAATATAGACGGCTGATTTAGAGCATCAAAACTATAAGGTGAAAGGACGTGCAGATACATTAGTATTTTGTAAGGCCAAGGAAACTAGATTAGCAGTTTCTGGCTCAAGTTTTCAAAAGAATCATACGGGTGGATGGTCATTATTGATTATCCATTGCCAACATTTCAGCATAAATTGATTAAATTTTATGAAATTATCCTAATTAAAGAGCGTTTAGCGTCACGTGATATTAGCTTAAGCAATTAGCATATATAATGATGCTTGATACGGCTATACCGATTGCATGGGGTGATGATAAGAAACTATTAATCTAAATTCCGTGGCATTATTATAAAAGAAGCTATTAACACTGTTTTAGAGAGAGAAAACCAACACCATATATTTCAAAGAATATGGTTGGTTCTGTGAAGTAAAGATCTGTTCCGAATAATAGGGTTACGATGCTGAAGTTAATGTGGGTTACTATCGAGTGTCACTTTCTTGTTTGCTGTGGTTTGTTGGTGTGTATTGACAAAAAGTCGTGATATTTTATCAAAAGCACCTAAAGTGTGAAAAAAAGGTGCAACCAAGAAAGGATTGAGTGTGCAACTTGAAGGAATGAAATCAAAATAGGCGACCAAACTGGAAACTACACTTATAAGATTGATAATAATTTTACAGCAAATATTCATTCATTAGTTAGCTAGGCCACGTATTTTGTTTTACCCACCATCATGCCTCAAGATGTGTTTCGGAAATGCATAAAGACACGGCGACTTTATTTTCTGCTCCTGAAATACATACCTTCGTCTTGCTTTGTTTCTTGCTTAATATATATAATTACTTAAAACTAACAAATAAAATACAATATATAATTATTATAATTACATATGAACAGCGAATAGCTGAGGAAATGCACGTGGATATAACTTTGCATTCTAGATCAGTAAAATTCGTTTTATCTTTCCTAAGCTGAAAACTCATTAATCTCTGAAAATTAAAATGGAATCTGTAAATATAATGATAGTAAGATAAGAGAACACAACATCGTATGTTTATTTTATTCTGTGTCAACAATTTTCATACTCCACCTACAGAAAACAAAGGCAGCAGACGGGCGTGGCTTACAC
This sequence comes from Limulus polyphemus, assembly GCF_000517525.1. Lineage (NCBI taxonomy): Eukaryota > Metazoa > Arthropoda > Merostomata > Xiphosura > Limulidae > Limulus > Limulus polyphemus. Next base: position 475,496 of record NW_013665929.1, read on the forward strand.
GTTGCAGTGCTTCACCCTTATTATTATTAATATTTGAAAAGAAAGGACAGACCGTTTCAGCATAGCATACATTCAATAGTACTTAAACCACAGTAGTTTCAACTGTTTCTGCTATTCTAAAAACTTCCTTCAAGTTGGAACAAAACAGTTGCAGGTTCGCAGATTCTATGTTAACGCGAGAGAATTAATAAAAAAAAGGCATGGTCCTCAAATGAAATAATTAAAAAAATGATATAAACAAGTATTTTCCATGGTTTTTTTTTGTCTCTTTGAAATGAACTTTGCTTACTTTTTTAGTTCTTGTCTGAATTTAAATGCATAATGTGTATCGTATGATATAGGAACGGCACATGGTCAAAAATGTACAAGTAAGAAGTTATTAGTCAGAAGCCACGATTAGTAGGAGTTTCTAAACGAGGTCATTTATTTTACGCAAAGATGTTCAGTCAAACAGTTTGTTTGTTATGAATTTCGCGCAAAGCTACACGAGGGCTGTCTGCGCTAGCCGTCCCTAATTTAGCAGTGTAAGACTAGAGGGAAGGCAGCTAGTCATCACCACCCGCCGCCAACTCTTGGGCTACTATTTTACCAACGAATAGTGAGATTGACCGTCACTTTATAACGCCCCCACGGCTGAAAGGGCAAGCATGTTTGGTAGGACGGGGATTCGAACCCGCGACCCTCAGATTGCGAGTCGAGCGCCCTAATCACCTGGCCATGCCGGACCTTAGTAAAACAGAGCAGGAGTACAGTAACGTTTCAAAATTAATATTTACGAAATGTGATACTTCTTTTATGTTATGATTGAAGGCATAATTAAAGCGAACAATCTATCTATGTATATTTATAATGACCAAATGTTTGTCTGTCTTTATCTCCTAAATGGAAGAAAAAATTATGCATCAAAATGCTTCTTTTCAATAGTACATTATGGGAAAAATCATTCATTTCAATTCCTAAAATTTCATATTGATATCAACATCGATCTGTCAGTCTTTGTATGTGCTGAACGGTCAATCTGAGAAAAACGTATTAAAATATTTTTTTTTCCTTACGGAACTTCATGAAACCCTCCCAAAAAACGGGATTTCCTCCGTCGACTGATTGAATGAAATATTTCGAGGATAGGATCATGAACGAAAAAAAAACGCATAAAGAGAGGAACGTGTTTGAGTATATATTAGGTCGTCAAGAAATTGATGCCGCATTTTTTAGATGAAAAAACCCGAACAACTTATATATCAAAACAAAACATTTATTAATTGAAATATTCTCCATTCTTATCGATGATGCTTTTCCATCTTACAATCTGGTTGTTAATGCCCTGATTAAAGAAATCACTTGGCTTTGAAGGAAAAAACATGTCGATGTCCTCTTTAATACCTTCTACATTTGCATACGTTAACATGGTGTTGCAGCAAACAAAAAAACTGGTAATCTGATGGTGCCATATCCGAAATATGGTGGTGGGGGGGGGGACTTCCCAATCCAAATCCATAATCTTGTGTTGCGTCAAACGTACCACATGTGGACGTGCATTGTCGTGGAGAAGAAGAACAACAGATTGACGAGTGAAGGGCGTTTCTGATGAAGGGCTTGATTTAAACGTTCCAGTTGCTGACTATAGATCTCTGCATTGACAGTTCGCTGTTGATTCAGGAGTTCGAAATGAATTACTCCTTTGATGTCCTACTAAATGCAAAGCATCACTTTCTGGAGATGGAGTCCAGGTTTTGTGGTCTTGGATTGAGCCATTGTTTTTGGCGTTTAATATTCGCATAGAGAATCCATTTTTCATCACCGGTGACAATTCTGTCCAAAAATGGTTCACGCGCCAGAAGAGACGAAGCAACATTCACACCTTGGAAACAATGATCATCGGAGAGTTCGTGAAGCACCCAAACACCTTCTTTATGGAGTTTCACATATTCCTTAGATGCTTACCTATTGTTTCATGAGAGACATGCAATTTCAGTTCCATTTCACGAGCGTGTTGCCTTGGGTTAGAATCAACAAGCGTCTTCAGAACATCAATATCAATTCCAACATGTCGGCCCCCTGCCATCACACCTGCTAAAGTCACCTGAACAAAATTTGCTGAACCATCGTTGACACTTACGAACGTTCAAAATATTTCCATAAACGTCTTTGATTTTCTTTGTGGCTACAGAGGCGTTGTTTCTCTTTTTGTATTCAAACAGCATTACATGCCGTATGTGTGTCTCGTCGTGTGCCATCACTATAAGGGATTAGAGTATATCAAACTTTACACATTATATAGGCTGCACTAACGTGACGTTTAGGCGCTTCGTTTAACTATTATACGGCCCCCCAGTGGCACAGCGGTTTGTCTGCGGACTTATAACGCTAGAATTCGGGTTTCGATACCCGTGGTGGGCAGAGCACAGATAGCCCATTGTGTAGCTTTGCGCTTAACTACAAACCCAACAAGCAAAACTATTATACGTGATGTCAATTTTTTGGGGGTGGTTAATGAAAGTGTTTCAAAATGCCATATCAGTTTCTTGACGACCTAATATTTCTTGTTGTCCGGTTTATATATAAATATATAATTTACTGTCGGTATTATATACATGCATGAATTTATTATACCATGACGAATAAACTGTCAAAAAGCGGTGGCTTCTCTAACGGTCTTTTCCTGCACACAGTAAAATGACAAGGAAAGGTGTCATTCAACGGAAAAATTCCCAGCGGCTAATTAGCGAAGCTGAGTACTGTAATGAGCTGGATGCACCCATTGCATAGAAAACCAAATAATTTTGATAACAATGCATTGTATTCAGTCTTATTTGCTTAAAAACAAATGCAGTGTGATTTTAGTTATTGAAACAACACGTGGAACGACAAAAGACGGTTGTAAACACCTAACTAAGCAATCATATTGCCAGAGAAGTTGCTAGGCACTGGCACTGGCACACGGGGCCGTGCCCTGAATCCCCAGTTGGTGTCTTAAAAATTCAGAAGAGAAAAGCATGATCGATATCATACTGAAACGCCGAATATTCCCGCGCCTATCGGCCCGAGCCCCGAATCTTTTAACCACCTAGCGACACGCTCTGATCCAAGGAATCGGATTGACTGCGCATTTTATGTTTATTCGTCACTATTTTTAGGAAAATCACCATTAAATTGTTTCAAAAGGCACCTGCTAGTAAATAAATAAAAACGAAATTAATAATGCTTTATGTATTCATCATCATCGTATGACTGGAAGAAAACTTGAAACTATATTGGTTTTGAACACAATCTCTATTGGAAACAGAACTATAAGCGCTATGTGAGCTTTCTAACCTTATTAATAACGCCTGGATTAAGAAGTGCCAATTATAAAAGAAAAAAGGCCCAATATCAATTGCATCACCGAGGTAGTGAGTCACAATAGATGGTTTTACTACGTTCTACTCACATTGCGCTATTCGATCGATTTGTTTGTTTAAGCTGTTCGAAACGTGTTCCTCATGTTTCTCCATCCTTGTGTGCGAATAAATAAAATAAATAAACTATTATAGTATTTTTTACTGCTCTGTATAACTTTACCGAATTTTATAACTTTAGTAATTTGGGCGTTACCTTGTAATTAAAGTGCCCTGACTGTAAAGTCGAGAGTCCAAAGTTCGCATTCCGTACTCTGGAAGTTTGGTTGCGTAATAAAAGTGACGATTAAATTCCACTTTTTCATCAGATCAGCCCTAGAGTTGACAGTGGGAGCTATTGACTAGCTAGCTGTCTTCTCCATGGTATATCAGTTCAAAATTAAGGAAGACTGTACTTCTGTAGCTTTGCCCAAAAAGTCTAAACAAACAAACAAAGAAAATTCAGCACACTAAAACTACGCTTCTCAACGTATACTTCGAAATGTAGTTTTTTTTTCTGGTTAAATTCAGTCATTTTCTATTAATTTCAATGAAATACGCTTGTTGAAAAAAGCTTGGAATTTTTACATTCTTTCCTTGGTTTAGTCAGGGTAACTAACATCGACAACGTTGGCTCAATACATTTGTTTTTGGTAAACGTTTATTTAGCGCACAGCTACACAGTAGGCTATCTGCATTCTGTTCATCGCATGGAATTGAATTCCCGGATATTAACGGTGTAAACCCGTAAACTTACTGCTGACACACCGGAGGACTTGGAAGACGAGTCCGTAAAGTTCTTGTCTTTTTCTGTTCTAATTATCATTGTTTAAGTCAATCAAATATTCAAACTCTTCTACATGTGTTTAAAAAAAATACAAGGGTAGATGAATAAGTTATGATTTTTTCGTTCTTATAATGCTCTTGGTGCTCGCACGATGCCAACGGCAAATTTTACAAAGGAACTTCACAGTTTTCTTTTCGAAGCGAAATATTTGACATTTTTGTGATGAAATCACAATCGAGGAGGGTTGATTTCGCTGATTTGTAAAATAAACCTCTAACAAACTTCAAACCAAACATAACTCAGTAGTTTATGATTTTGCTTTAGTGTACTTGTGAAAATACAGGAAAAATAATGATTTGCGATATTAACTCTCAATGTCTCGAGACAACTGTAAAATCTTAATGACCAAGTAGAGATAGACATAGGTTTATCTTAGTTGTTATTTTGCCCTAATGTTCTCTGAAAGTTGCTTACTGAAGTGGAGTGCATAAGCCTCTTCATAGTGTGACTGTGTGTCAAAGTTTAAAATAATTTACTGGGCGGTTTTAATTATCAATTAATTTATCACTTTTCTTTCTTTGATCTTTTTTTTTGTTGTTATTGGCACACTGAGGATTTACAGATGTTTTTTAATGGTGTATTTATTTTTGTTTGTTAGTTTCACAAAAAGCTATCATAGTCGTTCCTAATTTTGAAACAAGACCTCTTACTGTAAACCCTTGAATTGCTTATTTTCTGATGGGATAGTAGGATTTGACTGTCACTTTTATAGCACACCCAATGCTCCATAGTGCGGAGCGCATTTTTGTGGCAACCTTGAATCGTCGGATTTACAGTCTGAGTATGGTAACCCACTAGGTAACATCCAGCACGATGTATATGTATTTTTAAGTTCAGGCAAAAAAAGTATAATAGAACATTTAGGACTAGTCCTTTATCGAACTTACTAATCAGTGGTTAAAAATTACTTCAAATTTCACCTTCTGAGAAACTTTTATAGTCATGGGGCTTTTTCGGTACCACTGATTTTTTTTAGTAAAACCCGTTTGACCAGTTTCGAGAAAGGAAAAACAAATAAAATGATAATGGAGAAGATACAGAATTACTGCTTCCTCTTATATGTACAGTGTATATTGTGTGTGTGTGGAAATCGATAGGTCTTGCATGTCTGTAATAGCCACTTCAGAAAATTTATTTTTTACTAGTTGATTATGTCCAGGGGTAAAATT
>NW_013665929.1:481645-504663 GCF_000517525.1 Limulus polyphemus
GTTTATGGAGCTAGCTGTATTGTTCCATGATGTTAAAAGGTTTATGGAGCTAGCTGTATTGTTCCATGATGCTTAAAAGGTTTATGGAGCTAGCTGTATTGTTCCATGATGTTTAAAAGGTTTATGGAGCTAGCTGTATTGTTCCATGCTGTTAAAAGGTTTATGGAGCTAGCTGTATCGTTCCATGATGTTAAAAGGTTTATGGAGCTAGCTGTATTGTTCCATGATGTTAAAAGGTTTATGGAGCTAGCTGTATTGTTCCATCATTTCTTTATAGGGAGTGAGCGACAAAAAACCTTGTAAGAACGAACTTGAAATGAAGGAAAAAAATTATGATCTTAATATTTACTACTTAACTTCAGTAGGAGATCAACTACACTAGTAATAAAATAACTTACAATACATATTCTATTGAAACCGGACAAATAAAAATAAAGGTTACTAGCTTATATATTGTTTATTGTCCACAGATTAGGCAGGCTTCATTGTTTTAAATCATTAGAAAAAACATAAGAAATAAATTAATCGCATTAAACGCACCGATATAATTTTGTTGCACACATAAAAAGAGAGATTATTTGCAAACAAACGAGTTATTCGTTTCCAGAATAAACTTCTCGGTATTTGTTAATGTTTTTTTTTTGTAACTTCAGCAACTGCTATTTATGTTAGATCTGTTACGGTCATAATTGATTCACCTGCTGTGTTTGCTTGCTTTTTGTTAAGTACAAAGCTATATAATGGACTGCCTGTACTCTGCCCACCGCGGATATCGTAATCATTTTTAGCTATATAAGCCCTCAAACTTGCCGCTGAGTTACGGGGGGGGGGATTCATTTGTAAATTCTTTGCTATTAAATTCATGCGAATATTTCAGTTTAAGCTTGACATAAAAGTGACTTTTACAGTCTCGTAGATTTTAAAAGACACGGTTACCAAATCATGGTTTATATTGTTTTGTTTCTGATATTATTATCTATGCTACAAATGAAATGCATCTGTTGATTTTACATTGTGTGCACGTATGCATATTTCTATTTTCAAAACGAGGCACACATGCTGTGACGTCACATTTGTGTTAGCTGCTTAATCTAGTAGAGCATCTGACAGGAAAACGTCGGTGTTATATATACAATAACCAATTTTAATAATTATTTACGAATGACAGTTGTTTTCTTGCGTCACTAAAATGGCTTATAGCAGTGTATACGGATGCAACAGTGATTAAAGACATGAAAGAAAAAAAAAAACTAGTAGAAAGGTGTAGGTAATACTGCTTTCCTGTCACCACCGTGATACATACTTCAAAACATTTTAAACTATTTCATTTAATTTTACACTCCAGAAAGTTTTTAATCATTCTCTGGAATATTCAACTTTATGAATCATGCAAAAATGAGTAATATTACTTGTTACTTGTGAAGCGCAGCACGGTAAAAAAGCGGGGTTAACAGAAAAGGATAAAACACTTAATTAAACCGATTCCAGTCATCCTTTCAATGAATATATATATCAAATATACAATATATTTTACAAAATCAATCATGACAAAGTTTTAATCGGAAACAAATACTTTACCAGACTAAATTATCCACTCGCACATCTTGGCTTTGACCCTAGGTCCAGGCAGTGTCTTCATGTTATTCGTCGTCGGACAGCTCAGACGCTTCTTCAGTCTCAGTTTCATTGTTTACATTTTTTGACAATGTTTCAAACAGATACGGTTGAATGTTGTCTATTGGTGTATTCTAAATCCCCGATCCGATACCAGCTATCGATAAATTTAACTCTACAGCTACGGCCGGGTAAGAGTATGAATGTCATGACCTTTTAAAGTGTTACATTTAAAATTCAATCAGACTTCCTTATTATAAATGTGAGTCAATAAACGTGGCATGAAAACGTAGTTTATAATTGAAACTTTTGTATTATCTAAGTTTTAATTTGTTAAGTTTAAAGAGAAATATTTAAAAAATTATTCGTCTCCATTGTTCTGTGTCACGTGATGGATCTGAGCTCCGATTTTTCAATTTCAAAATTTATAATTTCAATAATAAACCTCTATATTTTCAAACCAAATAGAAACACAAACTCATTCCAGGTATTTGATTTTGGAGGCCATAGAGAAACAGTCTGCCGAAGTTCTTTCGTGTGTGAACTTTATAATCGTGCTCGAATCTAAAGAAATTTTTTAACCTACTTATAGTTTACTTAAATAGCCAGAAAAATTATAACAGTTTTGAAACATTCTGTTCTAGTGACTGATATTATTAACATTTGAAAACTACATAAATTCTTTTTAGAGACCCAAATTTACGTGAAAAAATGACGCTTATGCTTTTGCAAAGATCACGTGCTGTTTATATGAAACAGCTAAATGGCTGCTTCCACTGATCTATTGCTTTTGACAGAGGAGAAAACAGCTACCGTTAGTGTTAGGGCAAGGAAAAAAAAGATGAAATACAAAGTTTTACCAAAAAAATATGTTGATATTTAATTAGGAGATCGTAGAGGTTATAAAGCTATTAAGTAATTAAAGGCCTGGTATGGCCAAGTGGTTAGTGCGTTCGACTCGCAATCTGCGGGTCGCGGGTTCGAATCCCCCGTTACACCAAAACGCCCCCTTTCAGCCGTGGGGGCGTTATAATGTGACGGTCAATTCCACTATTCGTTGGTAAAAGAGTAGCCCAAGAGTTGGCGGTGGGTGGTGATGACTAGCTGTCTTCCCTCTAGTCTTACACTGCTAAATTAGGGACGGCTAGCGCAGATAGTTCTCGTGTAGCTTTGCGCGAAATTCAAAACAAACAAGTAATTAAAGGGCTCGTAAATGTTTGATTTTTATAGGAAGAAGGTATATAATCTCAGTTAAAGGTTTCTCTTTAAAAGTGATATTTTGATAGAGTTAAATAAATTACTATTAGAAGTGTTTTTAAGGTTCCCCATATCTTTCTCAACAGGATGATTATCTGAATAACTAACAACTACTAAAGTTAGAATATAGCTACATATGAGGTTACTTTCCAGTTTTTTTGAGGGGGTGGGAGTCCCGAAGCCGCTTACAACCGTTGGGGCACCTTAAGATACTGATATATCATCGGTGATTTTATTTGGTGACGCCCATCTCCTCTCCAAGTAGCCGCCCCTAAATTAGCGGTGAAAGAGAGCTAGTCAACGCCACACATCGCCGCCAACTCTTGGGCTACTCTTTAACCAACGAATAGTGGGATTGACTATCACATTATAACGCCCCCATGGCTGAAAGGACGAGCATGTTCGACAACAGAGATTCAATTCGCAGATTGCGAGTCGAACGCCCTAATCATCAGACCATGCCATATAAGTATACTGATATTTTCAACCTGAATGGTACCTTATATGCACATTGGCAAAATGGGAAGCACAGACACCTGCTGGAGTCCCTAAGTTTGATTCACTAGCCAGTCAGTCAGCATCACCCGCCGCCACAAGGGCTTTCACTGGACTTGAAACGTATCTTTTTTAAAACGTACCCATAGCTGAAAGTACGAAATTTATTCAATGTCATTGAGGCATGAACCTTGGACTTTCCGATCAGCAGCTCGGCAAGACAATGTTACACTAGGATATTAAGCTGATTTGGATTTTTATAACGGCCACTAAGAGGATGAAAATCTGAAACTTTTAAACGGATTCTACATTAACCAGCTTTGGTAATTGTTTATTCACGATTGAGTTTTCCAGAGTTAAATTGGTTTCAATGTGCTAAAAAACAGTTTTGATACATTTCTGAGTATCAGAAAACAGTGTAAAATTATTGTGATAATTTGTAAATTATCGAATCAAAATGTATGTTTTTTGTATTTCAACTATTTACAATAAAAACAAGAACCTACTTCAGAAAAAATAGGATTTAAACTTCAGTGTGTGCATAGTAAAGATGAACACACCTAATGAAATAACCATAGAGTTAGTAATAAATATACACAAGTCAGCTTTTGTAAGTTCATTGGGATTGAGGCATGCTTTTATAATATATAACTGTAGGTAACTTACACACACACACACACATATACAAGATTGAAAAAATTATGGAAACAGTGAATACGATGAATATAAAATGCACATACAATGAGGTTGCTCCCCCTCTATTGTATGGAAAGCAACTTCACCGGTTTATATTACGAGTAGCTGTTATCCAAACAATCAAGCATAATGATTGATAGTCATAATATTCGAAGTAGTAGTGTGGAAATGCACCCATGATTCTCAGCAGTAGTGTGAAAATGCACCCATGATTCCTAGCAGTAGTGTGGTGAATGCACCCATGATTCCCAGCAGTAATGTGGTGAATGCACTCAGTAGTAGTGTGGAGAATGCATTCATGATTCCCAGTAGTAGTGTGGCGAATGCATTCATGATTCCCAGTAGTAGTGTGGCGAATGCATTCATGATTCCTATTAGTAGTGTGGTGAATGTACTCAAGGTTCACAGGACAGAAATGCTGCATGGAAAACATGTTGAAATAAAAGTTTGAGCTAGTGATGGCTACTTCATGCGACATATTGAGGTAAAATCTTATCTTTCAGTAAGACCTGTATGTAAATATTGAAGAAACTAGTGCTATTGTTAATAGAACTGGTCGATGTAGAAAGCCCAAACTCTTCAAAAGTGATGATAACTAACTAAAGGTGCGCTCTTTACGAAATACACAGTAAATACCTTGCTAATGACCAAGCTTTAAAGGCATGAACGTTATTTCCAGAATAGTAAGATATACATTATCACGAAGTGGCCTCAATGGATGTGTAGCTGCTGAAAAAAACTGCTAAGGAGAGATAATCGATGAAACCAAAGGGATAAAATGGGCATTAGGCCTCCAACAGTCAAATTAGAAAATCTGGAGAAGGGTTCTCTTTACAAGTGAAAGCAAATTCAGATTGTTTGACAACAATCAACAATAGTTTGGTCGATGACAGAGAGAAGAGCGATATTAGAGTCCCCGTGCCTCGTCTACAGTGAAACACCCTGGGGGACCAGTACAAATGTGGGCTGCATCTCTGCTAACAGTATTGGAGATCTATACAAAATTGATGGTATCCTGACTACTGACAGATACAAACAGATTATCATACATCATGTCATTCCCCTAGTAACATGAGCTGTTGGGCACTGATTCATCTTCCAGCAAGACAGTGATCCCAAGCATGTAGTTTCTTATCCATCATGTCATTTCACCAGTAACATGAACGGTTGGGCACTGATTCATCTTCCAGCAAGACAGTGATCCCAAGCATGTAGTTTCTTATCCATCATGTCATTTCACCAGTAACATGAACGGTTGGGCACTGATTCATCTTCCAGCAAGACAGTGATCCCAAGCATGTAGTTTCTTATCCATCATGTCATTTCACCAGTAACATGAACGGTTGGGCACTGATTCATCTTCCAGCAAGACAGTGATCCCAAGCATGTAGTTTTTTATCCATCATGTCATTTCACCAGTAACATGAGCTGTTGGGCACTGATTCATCTTCCAGCAAGACAGTGATCCCAAGCATGTAGTTTTTTTTATCCATCATGTCATTCCCCCAGTATTATGTGCTGTTGGGCACGGATTCATCTTCCAGCAAGACAGTGATCCCAAGCATATATCAAATGTGATGATGTACGATACCCAGAGGAAAAAAATGCCGATGGTACTCTCGCAACCATGGATTGGGCTGCAAAAAAATCTTGAAATTAATATTATTAAAGTTGTATGGACTTGTAAGGCAAATGAGAAAGTCAAGCACATCCAAAACATTTTGACTAAATTGAACAATGTTTCACAATCGTTCATTGATAAACAAGATGTACTCTACTATTTAAAACAAATGCAAAATACTAGTCTTCTGGGCAGCTTTTTCGCTTTTATTTTGTATTTTCTATAATAATGTAATGTGCCGAAGGTGAATTGACCACTTCGTTGCATTAACTTATTTTCGTGACTCTTGAACATGTATCACTTGTGTTTGTTTGTTTTTTGAATTTCGCGCAAAGCTACACGAGGGCTATCTGCGCTAGCCGTCCCTAATTTAGCAGTGTAAGACTAGAGGGAAGGCAGCTAGTGATCATCACCCACCGCCAACTTTTGGGCTACTCTTTTACCAACGAACAGTGGGATTGACCGTCACATATAACGCCCCCACGGCTGAAAGGGCGAGCATGTTTGGTGTGACGGGGATTCGAACCCGCGACCCTCAGATTGCGAGTCGAGCGCCCTAACCACCTAGCCATACCGGGCCCGTATCACTTGTGCAATACCGTATATAATATACACGTGCAGCACTGATGCAATAGTGTATATCATATACATATGTATCACTTGTGCAATAATGTATATCATATACATATATTTGCGTTGGTGTATGTGACCTATTAAATGTGTTTACCAACTATGATTAAATTTGTATTGATACGATGACGTTTTAAACTCAGTTCAAACAATGTTACTGTTTTGTTATTTCCCAGTTTTTGTGTCTTTTTTGTCTTCTTTCGTTGTATTGATTATTTTAGGACTCTGTAGCTAAATTATGAACATTATGCCTATTATACAAACAAAATACTCAACAGGCACATGTATTCCATTTTGTCTGTTTATTCATGCACATTTGAAACAACAGAAATGTAAAATACAAAAAAACACTCTGCTAGTTCAAAGTACATAAAACTTCGATATTACTTCAGCTGAAATCTTTTTTTATATGGTATGATTCCCAGAGAAATGTCCATATTGAATCATACAAGCTTTTCCCCTTATTCCGGTGATAGAAGTGTCAAATTGAACACCATCCAAAAGAATGAACTTCGAATTCAAGGCTTCCGTACCATAAATATATTACTCTTAAGGTGTGTCATAGGCAGCCATTTATCAGTAGAAAAATTCTTACTTCGTTGTTTTTAACAAATTTTAGTAATTATGCTGCAACTTATTCCGAAACACACAAACATAATTCAACAGTTAAGACTAGCAAAGTGAGCATCAGTATATAATGTACGACACACCCATTTCAATAACAGTTTCTCTTACAGTGTATATATAAACAGTAATGAAAAAGTGATTTTTTTCCTAGTTGAAATAATATTTTCGAAAGTACAAATTATTCTAATAAGGAAATAGTATTCGTTTTTAGTAAATAAAAGCCAGTGTCAGTAGTTGTTTTTAATGGAATAATCTTTTTAAACTGCTCTGTTGAATAATTACTGAGCTCAAAGCGCAAAGCTAAACAATGGATTATCTGTACTCTGCCAACTTCGAGTACTGAAACCTGATTTGTAGCTTTATAAGCTCTCGGTCTTACCGTTGAGCTAATGGGCTATGAACAGAATAGCTGTAATGTGGTTTGTGTTATGTTTTCTATGACCTGTCCCTCAAGTTGAAGCAATGAAACTTCATTTAGTTAAAATAATTAACAACTGTTCAAAACAGTAAGAGATAAGTTGATAACAGATGTAGCCTAACCGTATTGTTTAATATCTTATGCTAACACGTGTCGTCGTCGAATTTTATTTTATTAATTGATGCAAAGAGAATACAATATATTAGGAAATTAAAAGTGGATACAAAATATGGGTAAAATAAAACACAAAAGTAGATTTTTTCTTCAATGAAAAATGTTGTCATTAAACTAGTTCGTTAGGGTATAATTTAAAGTTACGTATGTGTTGTTTTCTACACGATCTTTGTATTCCATTAAAATTTTTGTACCAGGTACGTTCTCAGTAATTATCATGTATGCAGTAAAGTAGAACACATGCGCAGATGAGAGAAGAATTCTCCATCCCTTCGAACTACGTATTTTTTAAAAAAATTCTTTAACGCTCCTCTTTAGGTTTAGTTTATTTTATGCACCAAAGGAGGGAGTTTGTTTTGCTTTTATTTAAGATAGTGATATAAAACTTGTTAATAACGTTGAAAAGAGTAATAATATGAGAACAGAAAATACTTAGTTGAAAAAGAATTTAGTACAAAAGTAATGAACTTTGTTATTGGTTATATTTTGTGTCCATTGTTGTACGTCTCAAGACTTACCGCTGACCTACTGGAGAGCTGCGTTTTCTTTGAATATGTATATATTTATTTTTATAATTCAAAGAATGATACTTTTAACGTGCATTATAGTCGTTCTTATATGATAAATGTTATCTTTTTGCATGTGACTCAACAGCATAAATCCTATTGATTTATTTTATCAACAGTAGACATCACCGACATAGACAAAAAACTTGAAATGGTTTTTAAAAATCCTTCTCTTAAACTACGTGGCTATTTTATAAAGGTCACCACAACCCTTTACAAGACAGGTTATTGACTCTGTGACAGAGCGTGAATTCAAAGAATAGGGGGTAAACCATACATCACAGTAAAATCTGAAACAAAAAGTGAGCAGTGTTGTTTTTCACACAGTCAAAGCTACAACAACCTGAACCGATTAACATGGGTTCGTCTTATGGAATTTCTTGTGATCCGAATTCGTCTTGACCTGTTATTTTCTGATAAAGCTGTCGCCATTTCTTCCCGGAAGAAGCCTATCAATGTAGATGCTCAAGCATGACGATCAAGGCAGGTCTAAATATTGTTCTTTCTCACCATGACGAATCCAGAGAACTTTCTTTCTTTTCTTTCCTCGAAGCAGACAAATCTAGATCATTATCTATTTCGTTTTTATAGCAGATCTAAGATGTTTATTTTCCAGCAGAGACAACAAATCTAAAACTCGTTCTTTCGCTTAATACAATAAATTTAAATGTCATTGTCATCTTTATCGTTCACGATAGCAAGACCATTTGTTATTTCCAAATCATGATAATAGATCTAAATGTGTTAAAGTAGTTGTTAAATACACATGCACATTTTTACTATTTCGGTCAAAAATAGAGCTCGAGGCTGTTCAACATTCTAGCTAAATTTAATTCTCTGATTTTCTTTGCAACTGCTGGGATGAAACATATAAGCTTAATTTAGGGAATAAAATCCATATCATGACTAGCTAAGAACTGCATGTTCAAGTTATGCCAACTTTTATCAGTTTAGCTAAGCCGATAACAAGAATCGTCACACAATGGAGATTTATGGCTTTAGTTTTCGAAACACATCTGACATGAAATATATTTTCATATCGCAGGTCGAAATATCTTCCTCCTCCTCGAGACAACGAGTCTCAATGTCGTTCTTTTCCATGAAAAAAAAACAGATTAGATGTCGTTCATACCTTTAAAGCAACATTTCTAAATGTTGAATAGTTTAGTTTTGGAAACGACGTCTCGAACTCAGCAAAGCGATCGAAACGTCTTTTCCAAAACCAGAGAATTTAGGAGCTACCCATATAAAACTATTCGAAATGTCAAAACTGCGTTAAATTTTATCATAAAAAGAAGTCTAAGTGTTGTTCTTCTCATCGAGACAACAGGTCTAAAAGTTGTTCTTCTCATCGAGACAACAGGTCTAAGTGTTGTTCTTCTCATCGAGACAACAGGTCTAAGTGTTGTTCTTCTCATCCAGATAACAAGTCTAAGTGTTGTTCTTCTAATCGAGACAACAGGTCTCAATGTTGTTCTTCTAATCGAGACAACAGGTCTCAATGTTGTTCTTTTCATCGATACAACAAGTCTAAGTGTTGTTCTTCTCATCGAGACAACAGGTCTCAATGTTGTTCTTCTCATCGATACAACAAGTCTAAGTGTTGTTCTTTTCATCGATACAACAAGTCTAAGTGTTGTTCTTCTCATCGATACAACAAGTCTAAGTGTTGTTCTTCTCATCTCCACAAAAATGTTTGCGGAATGTTATTTTTCTACAGTACACAAGATCAATATTATGCTAGAAGTCTGGGAAGCAATGGAACCAATTATATCAAGAGAAAAATAATCAAATTAGACATCTCCTTCGACTTAATAATTCTAAGTTGTTTTCCTTTCTTTATTCAGTATAGAAAATATAGATGTTATTTATTTCATTCTAAATTGCATTTTGAGTTGTAGTTTTCTTTTTACTTCATAACAACAAACCAAAACTTTGTTGTTGTTTTTTTTAAAGTACAAATCAAATCTTGTTATTTTTCTTTGAGACAACAAATCATATCTTTCTTTAGCTTCTAAATTACAGGTTGAGGTATATATATTTTATATTTCGATATGCAAGTCTTAAAAATGTCGACACAGAAAGTGAAAATGTGTTTTTTAACATAGTAAGTATAAATGTTAGATCTTTTATTCCTGATGGCAAAACAATTTAAATGAAACAACATTATAGCATATATATATATATATTATACCAGTCAGATGCACTCTACCACCTGCCTTCCGCGCTATGGAATTGACTGTCATTCTTATAACGCACCCACAATTTAGAGTGTGGGGGATATTTTGATTCGTACCTGTCTTTATCACATGGTTACTTCACGCTTTGGAATTGACTGTCTAGAGATAAAGCAGCTAGTCAAAAGCACCTACCGCCAACTCTTGGGATACTCTACTCGAATAGTGGGATTTATACACCACTGCTATAAAGCGGTCATGGCCCAAACGTGCGGAGCGTAATTTTGCGGCAACTGAACTCGAACCATGAACCTTCGAATTCACATTTCGACATGCCTAGCCACGCTTGGCCCAGTGAGAGCACCCGATCGATGTACGAACATTCCAAAACAATGTTTTTTATTGCCTTTCTACAGTGTCATCACTTATGTGGCATAAAATAATTTTCACGTGCAACATAAATTGTTTAAAATAATATAAAATAACGTTATTGTTTATGGAATATATTGTACAAAAATTCCAAGGTTTGAATTACTAATAGAAGGATATTTTATGCAACTAGGAGGAGAAATGATACTATCCGTCTACAAGCCTATTTCTTGGAAACACATGGTTTAAAAATCTGATACTTCTTTCTAACTTCTTCCCTCTACAAATCTATTTCTTGGAAACATTTGGCTTAAAAACTAATATTACTTTTCTTTAGATACTGGCCGACTACAAATCTATTTGCTGGAATTGTGAGTTTACATGTTTAACCTTCTGCAAACATCAATTTAGATGTCATAATTTGTAACATAAAGTCCCCAGTAATCAATCAGTTTAATCGATATATCTACTACTGAGCCTGCATATTTTAGTCTATGGAGATTATACTCAAAATGTGAAAAAGAAAATCACATTAATGTATAGCTTCATATAAATCAAACTACACACACACTTACTATCCATTCCCTTGAGTAAAGATAAACCTCTGAACACAGTAAACCGATTGCTAAAATATAAACTCAAGCCTCACATTAGCATTCTTACGAGTAAGGCTAAACCTTTGACACAAGAAACCAACTGCTAAAAAGTAGGTTCATAATTTACTGTAATATTTCAAGGAAAAAAGCTAAATCTTAAGGCTTTTTACAATAAACAAACTACGAGAAGGTTTCTAACATCAATCTTCATTCTGTAATAGCCTTTCCAGATATAGAAACACATTAAAATAACCGCTCTTTTCATACTAAGCCAGATATTTATGTGAATTTCATTAACTACCTTAGTCTCATTTTTTACTTTACCATTGAATAGTTTATAATTGACAAGGTTATTAGATGAAAAATTGCATTTGATGTCGCAGAGAGAGATAAAAATATTATTAAATCATGGCATGTTCTAACGTTATATGATAGATTTATTTATGGTTATTTTACTTCGAGTTTCATGTCATTAAAAGTAAATATATTTTTATGCAACTTTCAGAAAATTCCTAGTGCACTTTGTCTATAAAGTCTGTATTAGCATGTGATCAGATCCACCGAGTTCGGATAGCGTGACCTTGAAGGTAAAATCGATTATGTGAGACAGAAAAAACGAAGAAAAAATACCAACCGTACTCATGTAGGTATGACATTTCTATACTGCTCGAGTAATGCAGGTTTATAATCAGACGGTCATAAATGGTATTTTTTGATAACCGGAGATATAACTTTCCTCAAATAAGGGGTTGAAGATTTGGGTGCACTGATACAGACGTAGTACAAACTGTGTTGATGTGAAAAGAAATTACTAAGATCAGAACAAGGACTCGAGCATAATTATAATTGTGAATTCCTCCACGCACGTATTTCCATTTAGCTCGAGGAAATGGAGATATAAGTCATTATGTCTTTCTATAATTAAAAAGAGAACCGAAATACGAGTTGGATATATATATATACATACTATATATATATTTGCTATAACCTGGAAGAGAGTGATTTAATATCAGCTAGGAAATTATTTCTTTTAAATTGAAAAATATGCGAAACTTCAATTAAAACTTTGTTTGAAGCTGCCGTTTGGCTGAGAGAAGCTTTGCTGAATGAAATAATTTCCTTTTCACAATGCGGATTATTATTTCAATCATGTGCCAAAAGAAAACGCGAATCTCGGTCTATGGTGTCATCCAATCGCTAATATGTAAATTATTATTAGCCATTGTGCTCTTGTTTGTGCCAGAGATATTTTTCTTTTCGAGCTAATAGTCACCCTTTTGGCATATGTCATATACAACTAGAGATTCAATTTCGAGCTTTCATATCTATATAATATGTACATTTTTGGGTACTATGATAAACATTGTCTTCCATCTTACATTTTTTATGGTTAACGAGAACATACAAAGTAGTGTTTAATTACTTTCAACTTAAAATAACTCCATCAAGGGGGGCGATAGGTTTGTTTGTTTGTTGTGGCGCAAAGTTACACAATGGGCTGTCTATCTGTGCTATGCCCACCACGAGCTTCAAAACCCGGGTTTTAGTGTTATAAGCCTTCAGACTTAACGCTGAGCCACTAGGGGGCAGGAAGGAAAGGTAGGATGGTTGTTTTATCCTGTAAGACACGAGATTGTATTCACTTCAAATTTTCATAAAAATTTATTGACCTCACTTAATATTGAAGTAATATAATATGTAGACGATTATTTTAGAAGAGTGTGAAAGCATTTATTTTTGTGAGAACAGAACAGCGCGCTTGCTATTGGCGCTGCCATTTTCTGAACGATTTCCTCCTCCTCCAAAATAATAATCGCCGTCTAGCGAATGTTTAGTTTAAAGCTTATTTTTCCTCAAATGTGAGTGACGTTAACTCATGATTTTATGTTAAGAAGAGCGCTTGTATTTTTTTAAAGTTTTGTCCACATCTGTGGACTACGGTGTGAAGGGAGTAGAATGTGGTAACTGTTGTAACATTTTATGATTTCTAAAATTTGATAAACACTATGCATTTAATGAACCTTGCTGTCTGATACTATGTATTTTATAACTAATAGCATTCATTTAATATGGCTGAGAAAATAATCTACTGACGATGTCTATTAGTTCTAGATTACACCGATCTTACATTTGTAACGTTTAAAAATATCAGTTCAATACATAAATTGTAACAAATTAACAATCCTCATTATGTTTAAAGTAACATCAGGGCTCTTTTTTCACGAACCGTATTGATCAAAATTTGAAGTGTATGTTTAAAGTTGAAAAAAGTTTATTTTTTACTGATCTTTCTACAACGTGATATTTCATATCGATTGCTAAAGTTTCACCGAAATAGGAAAACTTTATTACAATTTTTTTGTATAACTTTAGAAGAAATATCTTTAATATATGAAAATAACATTCATACACACAAAAATCTATATTTTCACATTAAAATCCATATTTTCTCTTCAAATCGATTTGTTAGGATCCATTTTCTATTCACCCAACTTATACCTTACAACTTAAGTTGTTTTAAAAGGTATATATAGATATACATATATATATATCCTATAAATATACTTCCATTTCACAGTTTCTCATCACAATGAATTCTAGAGAATGTCTTTGTATCGTTTGATATAATTTTCACTTAATACGTTACGTGTAGTTTAACGAGATAAACACAAGGGTTTTGTTCATCTGAGATGTATTGTAGTGTTATTTCTGGTCAACATTAGAAATACACTCGACTTAAAACACCCAAAAAGCAGTAGAAAAAACTCTTAAAGAATAGTGCTCTATTTAAAAAAACCAACCAGCTATACTTTTGTTGTATAAATCAACTAGTATAGTTTTTGAAATAGTGCATCTATATATTTTCTGGATGAACATCACATTTATCAATATTTATATGTGTATGCGTTATCTTTACATTGTGATCTTTACAAATCTTGCTATTTTCAGCGACATTAAGGGATTCCTTTGATTTGAAATGTCAAATTGCACCGAAAATTAACACCTTAAACCTTTATTACATATTAAGAAACATTTGGTTTCTTATTTTTACAAGCTCGGCATTACATGTTGTGTTATTTTAAACGGAGATTAAACTTTCATTAAACATTAAAACACAGAAAAAGCACGGATAAACTTGACCTTGTTTCACACAAAGCATTGAAGTCCTACGGACACTTTTATAAAATCATTTAATGTACGAAATTAATACATATAAAATTAAATGTGAAGTTAATAAATGCATTTATTTGTACAGACATATCATCTGCTGGTTTTATAAATACGGTAGGGTCAACGAGGATACAGTGAAGTATCCGAAAAATAGCCTTAATAAGGAAATGAATTAAAGGAGAATTGTAGACATTATTGATTAACTAAATTAATACCTTATTAGATAAATAATTGTAAGTTATTTAAGCACGTTTGAGCTATATATGTGTGCAACAAGATTTTTAGAATGTTATTTATAACCGTATAGTCATTATTACATTTATTTATCGGTATACCTTGCGTAACCCTTACTCCAAGTAGTACACTGAAAGAAGGACTTTTTCTTACTGTAGCTTCTCATAGGAACTTCAGTATATTTTCGTATGTAAAATAATTAGAAATAGTTCCAATCTCTAGTAAGCCTAACCTATATGACATCAAATAATACGATGGGCCGGGAATGGCATAATGGTTAACTTATCGGGCTGCGAATAAAAAAGGGTCCAAGGATCGAAATATGACCCACTGAACATTCTCCGAACTTTCGGATGTGGGCATGTTATAAAACTATCGGCAAAGCTATTATATTCAATTCAAAGGACCAAACTAAGTTTTGTGGCGGCGGTTGATGGTAACTAACTGTGTGCTCTCCCCCTAGTGAGTAGTTATAAATCAGGGACGGTTATATTTAAATCTCGCTTGCGCAGAGGTGTCATTTATATCGGAACATTTCCTTTCTTAGATAATAAAATATGATATATAGATATCGGACAACGTTTAACTCTATAATTCTCAAGTAAAATGTTTACCATGACTTGTATAACGTAAAAACAAATAAACACATCAATAATTATAAAAAAATGTGACACTTTGACATGGCAGAATTTACGCACTTTAAATATATTCATATCTCATATTCAAACAGTTTTTATTTAAGAACCATTTAAGGTATTTAGTACGATACCTCTTAACTGTTCAAACTAGTCTGACTAGAGTATCGGCCAAACTAAATTACTCTGAATGGTGTTTGAACTTTATAAGGATTGAGCATGCGCAAAATAATCATTATTTAAAATCCACTAATAACAAAAAGTGAAAATCTTATGAGGATCTTTCCGGTACTTAAATGATTTCGTCAAACTTAAATCAATTTTTTTTTTCAACCAAAAGTCTGATGAACAAATCCTTCTGCGATTATAAAGTAAAATAATCTAAACACTCATTAGATAATAAATGGTCTATATATATATTTTAACTAATTTCGTTCCCTAGAAAAGGAAGGACAAAAGATTGCTAAATAAATCTTTTCTCAATTAGAAAGTAAAATATATTCTTCGAGTTAGTGGAATAATTTGTTTAGATCAATTAATTGCTTTTCATTAGAGAGTAAGAGATTGAAGAAACAAATCCTCTCGCAATTAAAAATTAAAATTAGATATTGATTTTTTCTAAAAATTAGATCCATGTCTTCCCTACCAAGACAGTAGCGAATGCAATTATTATGGAAAGGGTAATAAAGAAACGTTACAGAAGAAAAATTGTGAATATTGAAACAGAATTGTATCGAAAGCACAACACTCATAAAGGAGTATGTGTAACGGTTGAATTGTCCACATTTAACAATATCAATATCCACCTTTTAAGGAGAGGTTAAAAGCTTGGTAAATTAGAAATGCTCAAAAAGCTACTAAAATACAAGGTTGAGTACGTTATATTAAAACGATTTTGAATACGCAAATTAGCAAGTCACTTAACAACCACAGCTGATATAAAGTCGCGGTAAAACGGCATGTGTCAAAATTACATTTTGACTCTGTTTGGAGTTCGTAGGTAGTGTGATACCACCGAAAATTAATCTTTTTGGGAAGGGTATGTAATAGCTATTTCAGATGCAAAATGCGCAAAATATTTATACTCTCAGGTCGTAAAAATGTATTCAGTTCGAGGATTTAGAATTTTCAAGACAAATGTAGCTCTTGTACTTAATGATATTGGAAACAAAGGAATATTGATTAATTTGGGGCACCAGAACCAATGCAGAAAAAGACCCACAAAAAAGTCATATACAAATTGTGGTAAGCGAATTGTAACGTCTTATAACATCTCAGGTTAGAATCTACGAACACAAAAATTAGTGGCTAAAGCTGTCCACGTGCCACAGGCAACAGTAGGCAACATAACCAAGAAATCACGTGTACTCAAGTTGTTTCCACGATAAATGCGTTCAAAGTTCAACCGTTGTATCCTCAAGCAGCTGGAAAATCAAACGAGTATTAATGTTATTAGATATGAAGACACACTCAAGTCGCTGGGCGTAGCACCTATGGATTTCTGTGCGATTGGATACTGGGAAACCGTCATCCTAGTACACTAGATAGATTATGAAAAGCGTGAAGGGATAAGAAGTGTGCTTTAATCATGACAACTTTACAACGGTGTCTTTTGCAACAGAAACTACGCTGCAGGGTCATTGTCAAGGTGCAAGGTCGTCAGAAAGAGCATGCCTGAATGTGGCAAGTTGCACTTTAACGACGTAGTAACGCTCATAAATCGTTTAGAATAGGTACTCAACCTCTGTACAAGCGCTGTTTACTGTTTAGGAGATTTATATAGTACTCCTGTTTTATGCATATGTAGGTAATAACCAATAAACACTTGCAATGCTAGAAGTAAATATCAAACGTTTTGTGAAATATTAACTTATCATCACCAAACCAGTGTAGGTCGTGAACAGATATTTTCATACGTTATCTGATCCAATCACACACGTTTGATCCCTATAGCTCACACACTAGCTGGTGTAATCAGTATGGTATATAATATACTAGTAATTCGTACGTTTATGCTAAGTTCTATTATATTGACTGAAACGTATGGTAATTTTTTAGAAAACTTCGCCATCTATGTATTTGCCTATCAAGTTAAACAAGTA
Organism: Limulus polyphemus; assembly: GCF_000517525.1. NCBI lineage: Eukaryota > Metazoa > Arthropoda > Merostomata > Xiphosura > Limulidae > Limulus > Limulus polyphemus. Next base: position 499,028 of record NW_013665929.1, read on the forward strand.
TAAAACATACTACATATTCGCACATTGTATTCGATCCTTCTGCTGGTCCGGTCATTTCTTAGATACACAAAATGTTCTCCGTAAGTCTGTTCATTCCAATATGGCTTCCAGTCCTACCATAAACTAACTAGCGTTAAATACCCGCGCTCCATTACGGGGTTTAAAGATCCACACGTGAATCACAGAGACCCTAATGTACCACCGACTGCGCTCTTCCATTGTCTCTAGCTACTTCTACAAGTACTCCAAGGTGATATTCGTCCCAGAAAACAAATCTCGTTAAGCCCCCCGCCATATTACTTGAGCATATGTGCCATGTTTGGTTCTGCTAGCTTAAGAAAAGATTTTTGAACACAGTTTAAAATATGGCACCCCAAGATCTTGAGGGGATGGGGCAGAAACACAAAATCTGATGCCAGATTTGGGTTTAGTGACCTTGAAAATCTACTCCTAGATTTCCATCATGCTTGAGTGGCCGAATTCACACACAACGATAACTGTAGGAGTAGTTTGTGGACAAAGGAACAAACAAATTCACACACAACGACAATTATATAGGACGGACATAAAATATCTAAGCTCTGCTGATTTGTCTAAAATCTCCTTATGATTCACAAAGACCCACAATGTACCGATCAAGCTCTCTATTATCCACAATTACTTTTACACAATCTTAAGGTGGGAGCGTACCTGAAAAAATTCTGCTAGGACATCCATCTTTAGTATCGGAAAATATATGTCAAGTTTGGTCCTGCTAGCTGAGAGTGGGAATATGAACACAATTTCAAACTTGACACTCCCGGAACTTCGAGGGAATTCAGGAACATAAAAATTCGGGTTCAGAAACGCTGATAACCTACTCTTATTCCCTATCATACATGGGTGGCCTTTCGGGCGCGTTTTAGCCCCTTCTTATTGGCGAGAGGGATAAAGACACTCCAGGAGCACCATGAGTCGGCATGCCAAGTTGGGTCCTACTATTTTTAGGAGGAGCTCGTAAACAAATACGCAACGTGAATTAATATAATATTGTATATCTTTTATTTTACCGTTTGCTGAATCACTTATGGTTATCTATTTATCAATTAATTAAACCTTTCTCATGTAGGCTCAGTTCGCCACACTGTTAGGTTTTATACCAGTTAAAAAGGGCGTCAGGTTATACGTCAGTGATTCTTTCTCATTCAGTCATTTTTCCTATAAACTATTTTGCAATAATGAATTTATTATACTTGATTTTACTTGTAGAATGTCTGAGAGTTCACAACGATTACTAATAAAAATATCTTTTCTTTCACACACATTTTTAGATTATCAATTTGTCCGCCTATCTGCCTGTTTATCATTTTGACTGTCTGGCAATATAACTGAACACAAGCCATCTTTATAATCAACCATTTGTTCTAGGCTTCATGATGACGAGAAACCCATTTGAAGTACAAATATATAGCAGAGACAGCTGGTATGGGTATCAAAACTTTAATTAAGATAAAGTACAAGAACAACGTTTCGACCTACTTGGGTCATCTTCAGGTTAACAAAGGCAGTTTGAAACTGATCGTTTCTGGCCGCATGTCTTAGGAACGAGAGTAAGAACAGGTACGAGATTGTAGGGGGTGTAGCAGTTAGATGTTAGGTGATTTATATAGGTATAAAGGTGTTCCTTTATTTTGGTTCAATTTTGGCTTGAGTTCTTGTATAAGAAGGGCTTTTTTATTTTTCGTTTGTTTGTCTTTGTTTCTCTATGTTGGTGTTTTATATGGTTATGTTGTGTTCAATAAAACGTGGGAAGGTGTTTTTCTGTGTTAATTGAATCTGATTTCGATTTTTCGGCTTGTTTCTCCGATATAGAAGTCGTAGCAGTTGTTGCATTGTATTTTATAAATAATGTTGATGTTATGTTTGTCAGTGTAGTTTTTACATAATATGGATTTTAGTTTTGTGCCCTGTTTTTGAATGAATTTAGTGTTTATTCGAATGTTATGTTTTGTTGTAAGTTTTTTCAAATGTTGATTATTTTATCGCTAATATATGATATACAATGGTGCAGGGTTTTATAGTTAGTTGTTTCATTGAACTTATTATTGTTTGTTTGCTGTTGATTGTGTTGTTGGCCTAGGTATGTGTGTATAATTTTTTTGAGGTTTTTGAAGAATATTTATTGACGTTGATGAAGTGTTGTTTTGATTGTTTGATTTCCTCGTTAATTTTATTTGGTGAGCATAGTATAGTGGCTGTGTTTATTTGTTTTTTTTTAATATGTTGAGTTTTTGTTTTGTTTCATGTGCGGTGTCCCCGGGAATGTATTGTCCAGTATGGGTGATTTTTCTGTGGATTTCTGTTTTGAATTGTGTATCGGTTCTTGTGATCTTGAGGTTGAAAAATGTTATTTGTTTAGCTTTTTCGTGTTCACAGGTGAACGTAATGTTGGGGTGTATGGAGTTAACTTGGTTGAAAAAACTAAGTGTGTGTTCTGTAGAAGTTGTTCTAGGCTTATCCCATCTCATCCATTTGTTCTGCTCGTCTCTGTACCAGGTCACTTGAGTTGTCGACCTGTTCTTTAAACCTGCAATATAATTATCTTTTTCTCTCAGAACAAAATGAAAATTAATTGGAACAAATATTAACGTAATATCTCTCTATATACGTGCTTATCAATATCTACTAAAAGTCTTTTTAATCGCATCAAACGGAAAATGTTGTTTCTCGCCTTTAATGATTCGACGGAGTATAGTTCCTATTTGTGTGTATAAACAAATTATTCATTTTAACTTGTTCTAAATTACAATTAGTAGCCTACTGCTAATCTACGTGAAGTATTATTGAATTTCGCTTATATCTAGCAGTTTGTGTTGCATACGTACGTATATGTTTGCAACTATTTCATGGGTTTTTAATTAAGCTAATATGTAAAAGCATACCTTATTCTCAATTTCCATGAAACAATTGTTTTTTTTTGTTGTTTTTTGTACCTCATTGTTTCTTATTTTGATGGAAATAACGAGTTTTTCTGTAGTTATATGTAGCTCTTGAAACTGCAGGGCGCCAGCCGAGGCGTGCCGGACTGTAGATCTGAGGGCCCGTGGCTCGCATCTCTTCATCGCAAGCAAAACAAAAATAAAACGCGACTACTACAAACAATCTCCAAACTAATTTGGAAGGCTTAGTATGTTTATATGATTTTATAGTTGGGATATGATCTGGTGGCAAAGACATGATGTAGAAATTCAGGAAGTGATCAGTCGGAGGTAAAAGTTTCTGTGGAGTATTCACGGCATAAGATAGTATCTTATCGAAGTCAGAGTCCTGGTAGTCAATGCATTGAATGTATTAGACACGAAGATCATGTAAACGCAGGAGGAAAGAGATGATCAAGTATAATTCTGTGTAGAACTAGAAAGCCACTGTTTAAAAGCCAGTCGAAGAGCGTGACGTTCTAAAATTTCCAGGCGGCGGTAAAAGGAAGAAGGTACAGAGATCAAGTCTACGTGACCATAATTGAGGCAGGAATTGACAAAGGCTTTATAGGAATGCAATAGAAGCTGGGGAATTAATTCACAGGATGAACCACGAAGGCATAGCAGTAAATTGAGGTGAATAGTAACCTTTTTCTGTAAGATGTCCAAGTAAGATGATGATCAAAGGTAACACTACAATATTTAATAGGATATGGATTACAATGGGGGTGTTCTCAGTATGGACGTTGAAAAGATAAGAGTTATGGCATGGGCGAAATACGAAGTTTCAGGTGAGAAAAAAGTAACAGCTTTGTGGAGAACTTTGTTGAGTGTGACAATTAGAACAGAGGGCATATTGTAAGAGATAAACTGGTAGCCAAGGGACAGTCATGTACAGAAGGATATACTCCTGTGGAATACCGGAACCTGTGGAGAATGGACGAGAACGAATGCTTTCACCAAGTGTACTCTTAAGCGCTACTTTATATATGCAGTATGATACTTTAAAAGTTATGGTTTAAACATTGAAAGTTGACGAAAAAATAGAAACCAATAGGCCTAAAGTTTGTGGTAAAAAATCACGTAAACTGCAGATTTTCTCTTCCACATTTCTCTATTTTTAAATCAAAATCAGACACGTATAAAAATAGCATTTCAATCTATTTTCTATCTCTCACAAGTCATTGCCCAAGAGGCCTTCGTTTAGTACCACAACTTGTCGGTTGGGCTTGACGATGAGAGACAAACTATACTCTTAACTGCTACTTTATGTATACATTATAATACTTTAAAAGTTACGGTTTAAATGTCGAAAGACATTAAAAATCAATACGCTTAAAACTTGTGATAAAAACAACGTAAATTGCAGATGTTTTTTTCCATACAGTGACTTGTTAGAGATAAAGGCTATATTTGAAATTCTATTTTTACAAACATCTGAATTTTGAATCTGAAAACTTTATAGTTTACGTGATTTATATTACAAATATTAAGCCTGTTGATTTCTGTCTCGCTCAGAATCATCTCTATTGTTTTTTTACTACCAGAAAACTGCCTCACCCGAAGAAGAAAGGTCTACCTTTCGAAATCACTTGGGTTATAGGGTTTCCAAACATCATGAAGGCAAGCCTATTGGTTTCTAATGCTTTGTCGGCTTTCAGCGTTTAATTAAATCGTAACTTTTAAAGTGTTATTAAAATTGAATAGGTAGAGTTATTTAAACATTTGTGTAACAACAAGTAAAAGCTTATCAGTTTGTTATTTTAAAACAAGTAAAAGCTAACCAGTTTGTCATTTAACAACAAGTAAAAGCTTACCAGTTTGTTATTTAACAACAAGTAAAAGCTTACCAGTTTGTTATTAAAATGTTTGAAATCTTTAACATTCTGTGTAATTCTACGGAAAGTTACCACTGAGAATATCTTAGTTCTATTATTTGATTTTAATATAGCTAAACAAACGAAATATTGTGAATTTTAATAACTTGTAAACAATAATTTAGTAACAGATCTATTGTATGTAAGTTCGTGCTTTTGTGAAGTTTCGAGTTTTGTTATTTTTTCCCCATAATAATTATTTTATCTGATGCTTTAGAAATACCGTCTCATTGTTACAACCTACTCGATATAATAAATAAACTTAGTATTCCAAAAATTGTTTAATTTCGAAGTCTAAGGTCAAGGTAGGTCCAGTTCAATCTACATTTTGATCAAGGTGTGTTGTCGGGTTATACTAGTTTCGGAAAAGTCCACTCCTCATCAGTCACCAGTGGCGGATTTAGGATTTTGAGGACGGGGAGGCGTGATGGTTCTGAACGTAAACGAGGAATTTTCGGAACTTCCCCGGTAGGGGTTAAATGGGTTATTTAGATTTGTTATAATGTTTGCTAGTTGTTGTTGTTATTGCTTTTTTATTTATTTTTTTGAACTTAATATGAGATTTCACTACATTGTAAGTAAACGAACACAGATAGTACTGTGCTATTGTAAGTAAAAGAACACAGATAGTACTGTGCTTCTGTAAGTAAAATAACACAGATAGTACTGTGCTATTGTAAGTAAACGAACACAGATAGTACTGTGCTATTGTAAGTAAAAGAACACAGATAGTACTGTGCTATTGTAAGTAAAAGAACACAGATAGTACTGTGCTATTGTAAGTAAAAGAACACAGATAGTA
>NW_013665929.1:505548-506730 GCF_000517525.1 Limulus polyphemus
GGTTACGCCCTCTCGTCGGCCAAGCGACGAAAAAAAGAAGGATGGTAAAAAATGAATAATGGAAGGGTAAGCGAGCAAGTCAGCACAGGAGGCGGAAAAACGTGGTAACGCGTTACATGCAAATGTAAGAAGCAATCCGGAAAAATATGGGTGAACACTGATCAGTCCATATCACGTAATTGAGATAGTGTAGGAACTGGCAACGGGTATTGCGAGTATTAGGAATCGGGATAGATAAATGGGGGAAGAGGGGACATCGGCATCTCGACGTGGTCGGGATTTTCAGCTGGGAGAGACATAACATAGAGGTTCAGTAGGTTATCAGCTGGTGTCAAAATGCTTCTTGGAGTGTGTACAGTGGTGGCAAGAACATCGGAAAAGATGAGATTGTGGCCACGAAAACATTTATTTACATAGCGAGTGCAAAGCTGTCGAAGGTGTAACAGAATGTGAGGAACGTTGATACGGCGATAAAGTTCGGAAGTGGGACTAGAGAGTTTGACACCAAAAGCAAGCCGGAGGGCATGGCGCTCCAAAATCTGGAGACGAGAGTACAAGGCCAGAGAAGCGGATGTCCAGGCTGTATGTCCATAGGTCAAGCAGGGTCTGATGAATGTATTGTATGTGTATAGCAGAAGTGGAGGGTTCAGGCCCTAGAAAGTACCGGTTAGAGAACCGAGTAAATGAAGACGACGAGAAACCTTAGCAGAAAGGGCAGATAGGCATGGCTTCCAAGTAAGATGTCTGTCAAATACAATGCCAAGATAGGCCACGGAGTCGGAAATGGAGATCGGGACATTGTCGACCTGGACATCAAACAGAGACAGATCGCGGCACCCGAAACTTACGACGTGATGGACCAAAAATAATAGCTCGTGTCTTAGGGACATTGAGGGATAGACGCCAACAACGACACCAATACAAAAATGAGCTTACAGAAGCCTGGATTAGCTTATTCAGTGTGGACATCGTGGAACAATAGGCTACCAAAGCTGTGTCATCAGCATATTGAAACAACTGAACAGGAAGTTGGGGACAAGGCATATAAGCAACATAGAGAATGTACAAAAAGGGAGATAACACAGAACCTTGTGGGATTCCAGCATGTAGTGTGAAAGTGCGAGAGAGAAACCCATCAATCGAAATCGCGGCACGCCGCCTGTGGAGAAAAGAGGAGATGAG
>NW_013665929.1:507730-511847 GCF_000517525.1 Limulus polyphemus
GAGTTAAAAGCACGCCGGAAATTAAACAGGGGCATGCAGGAGGGTCTTCGAGTGTTGAAATGATTGGACCAAAGAGAGATAAGCTGGAGCTACATCATAGTGAAAAGTATCAAACATCTGTTGGTGTGAACGTGTTTTATTGTCACTATGAGAAAAACCTATATACTGGATAGGTGAAATGAAGAAAAAGTGTCATTGGTCACTATTCAGTTCTTCACATTATATAGCCGCACAATAGCAGATATAATAAATAAATAAATACTATTCCAAAAATTGTTTAATTTCGAAGTCTAAGTTCAAGGGAGGTTCAGTTCAATCTACACTTTAAACAATTTTCGGAATACTGAACAATGGCCAATGACACTTTTTCTTCACTTTACCTATCCAGTGTGTAGGTTTTTCTCCTATTGACTACAAAGCACGTTCAAAACAACAGTGTTTTTGATACTCAATATCATTCAATTAAGGGAATTCGTTAAGTTTTTTTTAGCTTTACTGCTATAAGTTCATATTGATATGACAGTAACTAAGACAAAATTTTAGTACACTTATTATATTTTGCTTTTCTGTTCACCTCAGTAGAATGTATAGGTACATCGCAAACACCGCATCATAATAATGCATCTATTTTTTTAAAGTACATATCTTTCATTTCTAGATTTGGATAGGTAACTTAAATAAATAGGTATAGAATCAGCACAGTTGTAGATCTTAATCTCACCAGCTAAACAACAAACACGTTTTTCTGTTGCTTTCTACTTGTTTGTTCTTAAGCGAAGGTTACACAATAAACAATGTGTGCTTGCCCATCGCGGATATCAAAACCTGATTTTTATCACTATAAGCCCTCAGAATTACCGCTGAACCACCGAGGAGGGGCGTTTATTTGTAAAATGTTTTGAAATAATTGATACGCATTATTGAAAATACATTAACTCTGCCAATAGTTTCGTTTATTAATTGTGTATAAATAATTTGTTTTTATGCTACAAAAACATAACTACACTTTATTTTTCTTACCGTTGTAATTTTCGTTAAAATATTGTTACGTCTCTGGTCGTAATTTCCCGTAAAAATTCTTTCCGAAGAACTTCAGCGATACAAGTCCTTTCTTAAATAAAACTAGTTTATTCTTTCTCAATACAACTTTGCAATACACAGGATTTCCACAGTCACTTTAACTTAAACACACGCTATAATTCACAACGATTCACGCACTTGACTTACGGTCACTACCGCTCACTTGACTCAATTATCTGTTTCTAAACCATTATTAGTCTTAAAGTGGGTTCCTCGTCATCAAAAGCGGAGATATAATTGCAGATAGACAGATATTTAAAAAAAAACTAAATGAATATTGCTATTTTCATAGTATAAAGCTATACAATGGGCTATTTGCATTCTGTCTACAGCAAGGAATCGAAACCCATTGACTCATCGGATAACTTGAACGAAAATATTGTTACGACAGCGGAAGTCACGTGACTATGATAACACGTCATGAGTTTCTAGAAAGATCATGACTGCTCCTAGCAACTCTAGTGTTTGCCAGACGCCCTCTATTTTTGTATATAAGCCCGGCAAATAAAGCGGAGATATTACCCATTCAAGCCGTCTCCTAAATGTTGTAAATTTGAGCTATTTGAGATAATCTGATGAATAATAATTACTTTAAACGGAAAAGAAATTTGCACTGTTCGCTCAGTTCTTGGATTTAAGCCTAAAGAGAGATATAACTGTGATTCTGTTCGGTCGTATTGATGAGGGTAATTAACCTATGATTAAATACAATTTAATTATAAGGCAATCAAACGTCGGTAAATTCCTTTGTGAGTCAATTAAAATTAAGATCGTTCATGAAATGAATTCGTGACGTATTCATACAATAATTATTGGTAAAAATCAGATAGATTAGCAACTTCTTATATTTATAGAAAAGCCAGTGCATTTTGGTAACATTACGTTCCAACAATGGCTTTTATGTCATGTTGCTTAGCAACAAAATTATAACCTAATAATATTGTTAGTGTATGTACTGAAAGTATAAAATGAAATGTATAGACAACAAAACTGGCAAAATGTTTGTTGATTTCTTGACATAGAGTCTGCGTTAATTAAAGAAGTTGGTTTTTAATTGTCTGTTAAGCACAAAGCTATACAATGGGCTATTTGTGCTCTGCCCACCACAGGTATCGAAACCCGATTTCTAGCGTTGTAAGTCCGCAGATATACCGCTGTGCCACTAGGGGGCTTTTTTAAAATTAAAAACGTTGGTAATACGACAGAAATTCACTTAATTCAGAAACGATTTAAGTTTAAAACTGAATCGAAATTTTTACTTTCATGGTAAATATTATGCACTTGGCTCTAGGCTAGGTGACCACACTACGTCTTTACTTTAGGCTTATTATACTACACTAGACTTATAACGTTTCACGGCCCCCTTGCACCCCCGTCACTAAAATCGTAATGGGCAGACAGTAATCGAACTATTCTATGTGGATAAATGCATTTTTGCTTTTATGACTCTTCCTATTTCTAGAAATTAGACATGATGTGACACACACATACTTTTTTATAGGTTGGATATAATATTAATATCAGTATTCAGTTTTTAACTAGTAATTAATATTCCAAACTTTACTACAATATCTGACTTACATTAATTCTAATAGATTTTTTAAAGTTAACAATACCAAATTTTCACCATTAATATGTGTGTTTGTTAAATTTTGCACATAGCCACTCGAGAGCTATCTACGCTAACCGTCACTAATTTTGAAGTTAAAGGGAACGCAGCTAGTCAACAGCGCCAACTCTTGGAATTTTTTGTTTTGGAATTTCGCGCAAAGCTACACGAGGGCTATCTGCGCTAGCCGTCCCTAATTTAGCAGTGTAGGACTAGAGGGAAGGCAGCTAGTCATCACCGCCCACCGCCAACTCTTGGGCTACTCTTTTACCAACGAATAGTGGGATTGACTGTCACATTATAACACCCCCCCACGGCTGAAAGGGCGAGCATGTTTGGTGAGATGCGGATTCGAACCCGCGACCCTCAGATTGTGAGTCGAGCGCCTTATCCACAACTCTTGGAATACTCCAATCGATAGTGGGATTTATCCGCACTCTTATAACGCATACTTAGCATCAATGTGCGAAACACGATGTTTTTTGGGATTTTTTGGCAGTTACGAGGCGCCAACCATATTTACAAATTAGATATATTTTATTTACTAACAATTCAGGTTCTAATACTTTCCCGCTGAAAGGAAAATCTACTTTACAGTGATTCATGAAACAGAGAATGTCATTTTTTTTCACTCGTCAGACAGGTACAAACAGGTTCTATGACATCAATGGGTGGATGTGACTGGAAGTTTCGTCAGATACAATAATGTTGCCATCTAGCGTGATCCAATGAAATCAGCTCTATCTGCTGAAGTGTTAATCAAAACATTCTTATTTTGACAAATCGTGTTTCTATTTAATTATTACTGTCTGCTATCACATCACACCACAGGTCTTGTGAAATCTGCATTCTTAATTGTTTGCTTGTTTTTGAATATTCAGACTCCAGTTTTTCCCATATTTTAAACCGGTTCTGTAAAAATATTATAGTCATTTGTCATTTTCCCTGACTCAGTGGTACTGAATGAAAGATGAAATGGAAATATCCTTCTACAACTATTCCCATCTACAATGTAAAAATAAAATAATATAGTCATACAAAAAATCTCCCTTCATACAAAAACAGAAATAATCGTTAGGTTTCCCGAAGAAGAAAAAACAAACTTTAAAAGATTGGAACAAATAAACAAATTTTAAACTTTGAGGATAATCCAAATATTTAAAGAATTCGCTCGAATATAGTAGTTATTGATGGATTTTTTAAAGTAAATAGTAAACTAGAATTGATATAAATTATATTATTTATAATATGGCACATGAATGCATCAATTAAGTTGCCACACTTTAGCTGGTATATCGTTCTGCAATGTAAGAGAAAAGAGATAATGTTTGTTTGCTATGAATTTCACGCAAAGCTACACGAGGGCTATCTGCGCTAGCCGTCCATAATTTTGCAGTGTAAGACTAGAGAGAAGGCAGCTAGTCATCA
>NW_013665929.1:512276-516514 GCF_000517525.1 Limulus polyphemus
TTTCACGCAAAGCTACACGAGGGCTATCTGCGCTAGCCGTCCATAATTTTGCAGTGTAAGACTAGAGAGAAGGCAGCTAGTCATCACCACCCACCGCCAACTCTTGGGCTACTTTTTTACCAACGAATAGTGGGCTTGACCGTCATCTTATAACGCCCCCATGGTTAAAAGTGGCGAGCATGTTTGTTGGGACGGGGATTCGAACCCGTGACCCGCAGATTGCGAGTCGAGCTCCCTAACCACCTGGCCATGCCGGGTCCAGAAAATATTAGTAGCTTTCTTAAGCAGAGTATCAGAACTAAAACTCGTGTGCTTATTAAAATCGATTTCATTTATTTTTAGTTTTAAAAATATAATTTCTAAAGATTTGTTTGAAAATTTTTGTGAAAGTTATACAAAGGGCTATCTGCAAATAGCCGTACCTGATAGACTACAGGGAAGGCAATACCCGCCACCAACTCTTCTGCTACTTTTGTCTGATTTGTGGGGTCTGTCCGTCACTCAGATAGAGCACTTTTAACCCCAAAGTGTAAAAAGGCCGCTAAACGTGAACCACTGGATTTACAGTTTGAGTACGCAAACTACTATTACATCAGGCTCTACTCTTAAGGGAAGGTGCTCTTTCATAATGTTCAAATTTCTACAAAGAAATACAACGACTATCGCATTAAGCGATTGTCTAGGAGAATAAAAGGAAATTTACTGACACGTTTTGAGAATAAAACAACATACCTGAGCGCTTTTGGAATATAGGCACACTCAAATTATTGGGCTTCATTTTTTATGTTTAGCTCAAGATAATTATAACAAAATTCATCCACGATACTCTATCAATAACCACAGAATAAGTTAAGCTATCACATTCTTTTTTCTGACGAAACAATGTTTGGCTAACACACGAACATGATCTTAGCTGAAATAAGATACGACTTTTTCAACTTGCATGTAAAGGAACAATGAATATACATACTTATATGTTTGACGGCTAAAAGATATTATATGAGACCTGTTGACAAGTTAAAAAAATGATAAGCAATATCATATTATTATCTTGTAAAAAAGAAACATTGATAAAAACTATATTTTCAAAATGGCGACGCCCATATTACAGTTGGCAAAATATCTCGCGTTCCTTTAGTCTCCTATTGTAGAGAAACTATTGGATGAAATCAACTACACAGGAAACTATAATATACATTTAACCTATGAGAAGGTTTAGCCTTATAAGTAACTACTTGATTGTTTTTGTTTATTCTAGATCCAAAAAGGCCATATTCTCTATCTTGATTGTTTTAAATACTTCACTAGAAAAAGATATTAGATCAATAATTACTTGTAAGTGTTTTCCAAATTTTAACATATCTTTATAATGTCAAAGTGCTATATTTCAAGATAGGTGTAAGGAGGATTGTTCACAATCTTTTCCCTAACTCACCTCTTAGTGTGTGATTAAACAGGTTGATAATTCTGACTCTCTTGTTATGCCCCCCCCCCCTCACACACAGTGGCTCAGCGGTAAGCCTGCAGGTTTATGACGCTAGAAATCGGGTTTCGATACTCGTGGTGGGCAGATCACAGATACCCCATTGTGTAGCTTTGTGCTTAAAAACAACCAAACCAAAATATCTTGTTGCAAATAAATTGACCCCTTCTAGGAAGGTTAGATTACGGGACTTTCCAACATGACGTTCTCGTAACGTTTCCAAAAAAATATGACTGTCTCTAGTACTTAACTGTAACGTTAATTAAAGGAGGGCATTATTCCAGAAGGCAAGAAACAGGCCTTTCCACGACCGACTACCGAACTCACAAAATGGTAGCAAGAAAAGGTAAACAGCTTCTCACCGGAAGTAACTCAAGAACACAACGGCCCATTACAACGTCTCTTGGATATATAAACAAGATAATTCACCCAGGCTTAGGTCTACACAAGAAACACAAAAGTCGTGTTCACATTTTTCTTCCAAGGCACATAGCCAAGTGAAAGTCCATTAGTAAGAAAGCTGTACGAGCAGTATCTGGAATGTTACAAACGTAAGTATGTTGTCAAACTGGACGAAACATGTCTGTAAAGCTATAAGATGAAGTCAAACATCCAAGGAGTCAATAAAAATACCAAGCTGAATTGTGATACTATTAGAGTAACGTGTCGGCCTTATTTTACCTTTGTAAGGACTGGATGTCAATAACGTTTGACTCCATTAGGACAAAGCATCCAGCCTCAAATCTAAATGAACATGCTAGTTCCTCCGTTACATCGTTCGTAGGCATGCCAGTACACTCACCTCATACGAGTCTCATGATTTTTGTAGCTATGGTTTGCTCAAAAGAGCCCTCGGAAGTCATTGTTCGCTCACGAATGACGGACTTTGGAAAGCATATAAAGAGAGAGAAAATAAAATTGGTCCTGCAATGGAAGCCACGCTGTAGAGCAATGAATAATACGTAACAAGGACAATAACAAAGAAGACCATTGGTGATGGAAAAATGGACTTTAAGGCACATCCATTAACATTGATATTTATACTCATAGAGCATGAAAACACCCCTTTGTACTACTCACTTTATTCTAAGACTGTTAGTGCCAGACACGTACAACATAGTTTATCTCGTTAGACAATAACTTTTTTGCTCTAATCAGGTTTTAATTTGGTTATAGACTAACTTCAAATCAATAAAGTGCAAATTGCAAAGAAAATCATAACTGGTTTTCTATACCAATTTCGTATTAGATCAAACGACAGTATTTATAAAATTTCTATGAGATCCACAGCATCTACTGCCGATAACGAAGTGTATTTCTTATACATTTACTATATTCCATAGTTTTGAGATGTTTCATCGAGATAGAATAGTTGACTAAATAGTATTTATCTCAAAGCTTACGAAGTTATTTAAAAAAGTAACAACATATGTATATATCCTTACGTTTAACTTTTTGACATATTTTTCAGTATGTTTAAACGGGGTTTCTTGTGCAATTCGGCATACCACAACCAATAAAATTAAAAACAATATTCATATATTTGTCTTTCTAAGGAGACAAAAGTAAGAGAACAACGTAAAATTAATTCGAATGAATTGTCTTAATGTGTCCCTACCCAGAAGTAGACACAGCATAATACACTGGCTTACGTGCAATTTCAAAATCCATTTTTATCTCTACCAGAAAAAGTGGTCATTATACCATGTATTACACGATTACTGTTTTTTTTATTATATATAGCCATAAGAAATATATTCTATATGATTCTTTAACAGCATAATTCAAGGTTGGGAGTATTAGTTAGCCTGCTTGTTGAAATTTTACAATGATAACTAAAATCTTGACGAGAGAGGGTTGAATATGGTCTCCAGCACTAAATTCTCCGGACATCAGAGAGTCGTTGGTCGACGACCTTCAATTAAATCTTTCGTCAATAGCCAATTAAATTTTGTTTTTAAACGTTAAATTTGACAGACAGATACTTCAGCTTAGGTAAAAGCAATAATTTGTATTTTAACAAGCCTCTCACGAGCCAGTGGCGGACATTTTTATTGAAAAACAACAACAAAAAAAACTACCCAATCCGGTTTTTCTCAAATTGAACTGAATTTTTTGGATCTGTTTATTGGCCAAAAAGAGGGCATTTTCCGCGCTCTTTTAGGGTTGGGTCCACGAAAAGTGATTTGAAGTGGTAAGATGACTGAAATCTGTCAGCACATCACGAGCTTATCGGCCAAGCACGAGAAGCATGGAAGATTATTACTATTGTTAAAACGCACAAAACTGTAAGCCGTATACCAATTTTAGCTCTCTTTTTCTATTAAATATTTTGTAAACACTCTTCAGGGATTTTGTATTTGTAGTTGTAAAATATAAAAAGCAGGACTGGAAACTATGTAAAGACTTGATAATTTAAAAATAAGTTAAACAGTCGCAGTAGGAAAAAAATCAGTTCTCCTCACATGTAGTAGCGACTGCAGTTCTAACACTTAGTTTTCTGAACGTGAGTGTTGGGCCTCTTTAATACTAATTGCTAAAACTGGGATCGTCCCCCAGTAGCACAGCGGCATATCTGCCGTATTACAATGCTAGAAACCGGGTTTCGATACCCGTGGTGAGCAGAGCACAGCTTGCCTATTATGTAGCTTTGTGCTTAATTACATACAAAGAACTGAGCTCACTCGGTTTTGTGGCGCCACCTGGAATTGTAAATGGATAAAGTAATAGATGATACCCTACCTGCAAGTTTTTT
>NW_013665929.1:516535-518674 GCF_000517525.1 Limulus polyphemus
GAAGCATGGAAGATTATTACTATTGTTAAAACGCAACAAACTAGTAAGCCGTATACCAATTTTAGCTCTTCTTTTTCTATTAAATATTTTGTAAACACTCTTCAGGGATTTTGTATTTGTAGTTGTAAAATATAAAAAGCAGGACTGGAAACTATGTAAAGACTTGATAATTTAAAAATAAGTAAAACAGTCGCAGTAGGAAAAAAATCAGTTCTCCTCACATGTAGTAGCGACTGCAGTTCTAACACTTAGTTTTCTGAACGTGAGTGTTGGGTCTCTTTAATACTAATTGCTAAAACTGGGATCGTCCCCCAGTAGCACAGCGGCATATCTGCCGTATTACAATGCTACAAACCGGGTTTCGATACCCGTGGTGAGCAGAGCACAGCTTGCCTATTATGTAGCGTTGTGCTTAATTACATACAAAGAACTGAGCTCACTCGGTTTTGTGGCGCCACCTGGAATTGTAAATGGATAAAGTAATAGATGATACCCTACCTGCAAGTTTTTTTCAAACCGCACATGGCACTAGTGCGTGCAAAAAGAAGTAGTGTCGAGTGCCATCAGTCGGCAACACCTTGTTTATCATGTATACTCGAAACCAGCTCCTGGTTTATTTTTCACATTTCCCGTATGCGAATACCATTTATGGCACTGTGAAACAGATAGTGTTATTAATCGTTACATTTGGAAGTAGATAATAACTTTAAAACGTTATCTTTGAGGTGAAAAAAAACCAAAATCACTGATTAATTTTTTTTGGGGTAAACGCAAGCGCTGAGTCAGTTGAATTAACAATTTCAACCATTTGCCAATTTAATCGAAATTAAGAATAAACTTTTACCTAAATGTAGTGAAACTTAGGAGCACCACTCTTTCAATAAACAACAGCATTGGATTATTGACATCAATTCTATATTGTGTTTAATTTTACAATAAAATTCTTTCACTAGAATTGATTGATTCTATACTTATAGGGTATATTAGGTAATATAATGTGTTAATTTAGGTCTTTCTAAATATTATTTAAAAATTTATCAGTGAAATTAAAGTTGAAAAAATTAGGAATTTAAACGATTTACAGAGTAAACTAGCTATATTATAGAATTAATAACGAGCCGCCTATTGGGTACCTACCCTATTACAATGTTTTTAACGCAAATATGATTTGCACTGAAATACTTTGTTTATTGTACAAAGAAAGGTTTTACATCTCTAACTACTGACTAAATTCATCACATGCCGGTGTTATTTGTGTAGTCAGTTTAGTTAAATTTTACCATAACTTTGTTACGTTATTTTGGCACCTAGGGGATGAAACTTTTCTATTATCCTAAATATTTGTTACTTTTAGGAATATTTTTTGACTTTAGTTTGTGAAGTAAATGTTTTGGCAATATTGTATTATTCCTTCATGGGATACATAGGAATTGTGTCATCTCATTGACTATATGGATAAAACTCTCCATCAATTAATTGCAATCAACAAAGAACTTGTAACTTGAAATGTAATTATGTCTTTTTTATAGTTTATTTGATACTATTACCAAGAATACATTATCGAAAGGCTTTTATGAAATAAAAGGAAGAACAGACAATATACTTCCAACCTTATATACTTCGCTTTGTCCCAGAAAACAAGATTCAAAACCTGTTTAATTCTTCTGCGAATATGTTCAAGGCTAAAGAAATGTAATTTCGCCAGTTCGTACAACTTTGACTGAGATCAAGCAAAACATTATTGATTTTTATAAACACAGACGTATCTTCCAAGTCAGGCCTGACATATTACCACTCCTATATTTAAAATCCACATCCTGTTAAAAGTTATCATTAAACCATAGAGTTCTTAACTATAAGGTTGTTCTTCAAAATTTTCTTTTTATTGTGAATTCCTCAACCGAGAAATTGGGTGCTTTAATATTACGTTGATTATAGTTTTAATATGTCCAATTTCATGTATGACCCAGACTAGAGAACGATTGGTCGTTATTATTGAAAAATAGAGCTCGAAAATGAGTGAGTGCTCTTACTTAACTTCTTTAGGAGTGTTTTAACATAAGAATAAGGCTCCAAACTAAGGCAGTTTTCATTATTAAAACCGGGCCCGGCATGGCCAGGTGGTTAGGGCGCTCGACT
>NW_013665929.1:519403-537938 GCF_000517525.1 Limulus polyphemus
TGCGTGAAAAGTATTCGTACGAGTAGATGCCAAATACCGTTTACGCGAAGTGTGGACAAGATATGTAATGATTTTCCATATTTTATTGTATAAAACTTTATTTGAGTTGAGCATGTGTGATGAAATTCTGTAGATAAAAACTTTCATGTAATGTAAAGTTTTTATCGTCATATTATCATTAGATAAACAAAACTTATAATTATTTAATGTGGCATAGAATTATCAGTGTTCCTAAAGATTTGATGAAATGTGCATATATTCGTAGCAGGTCATGCAATAATATACTTATAACTTCGTTGATTTTCTAGTAAAAAGAAGATGAAATTATTGTCATTATCATCTGAAAGTTAAGGACCAGACACGACGTTTGATAAATGCTGAATGCATTGTAAGACCTAAACATACTTTGCTGATGAAATGTGTAATAACAGGTGATCAGTAAAATCAAGTTGTTAGGCATATATACATATAATATATAAAAATATGGAGACCCAAAAAATGTTAAATATAGAAACAAAACAGTAATCATACTTTCAATTATCATACGTTCTCGAGTGGTTATGGTATAAAATACTGGCAGTCTTTCTTTTCAAATATGTTTTCGTCCCCGGTGCCCTGGAATTTGTGAATGAATTAGTTTGTCTCCATTCTTTGTTATTTTATTAAACATTAAAGGTGTGCAATATCATTTACATACTCACAATGGTTGGAGACGGCTTGAATGGGTAATGAAGAAAAACTTTAATATAAGTTTAACATAACAGCAAATGTACACAAAGAAACAGATCAAGTAAACACAATTTACTTGTAAGAAATGAGAAATGCAAATTATCTCTTAAAACATCTACATCAACTAATAGAAACTAATTAATTAGACAAAGAAGTAGACTTCAAACATGTTAAAGTGAAATCAAACTCCAGAACAATCTAAATAAATTGATAGAAAAATTTAATAATTCTGAGTCAAAGAACGCGCATTACTTTTTAAATGCCCCCAGTAGCACAGTGGTATGTCTGCGGACTTACAACGCTAGAAACCTGGTTTCGATACCCGTGGTGGGCAGAGCACATATAGCCCGTTGTGTAGCTTTGTGCTTAACTTCAAACAGACAAATACTTTTTAAGTTAAGTGTTCCAAAGAAAAATTAAAAAACGAAGAGGGAAGCTTATATTCAAGACCATTTTGAGCCACTTCTAGGAACAATTAAGGGAAAATGTCATGTTAACAGAGCTCAATATCAATTCATTAAATCGTATTTTACTTTGAACGAAACACTACATCATAAACATTTCTAACTTGACTCTTTCTGCTCATATTCGTTCTAAATGCATAATCTTCCGTTGTTTGGACAGATATTGCACACACGCTTGTAAATCTATCTTACATATTCATCTCAACAGCCTGTTTATAATTAAGTTTCTTATGTTTCTAAGAATCTCATAAAAATCTTACTAGTTAATCTCTGAAACAAACACATTTGTCAATACATTGTCGACGAGAATACAAATTGATTTACTTAGAATGATTTTTTAATGCACAACTATTCCCAAACATATGCGTCGGTAGTTCAGCGGTAAGTGTGCATTCTTACGACATTGTGGTGAACATAGAGCAAATAGCCCATTCTGTAGCTTTGTGCTCAACAACAACTACTCCGGCAAGTTGAAAAAAGTTACTTATTTTCATTGTTTATTATCATTAGAACAAAATAGTTCTTAGCATTTATTTCAGATTTTGTCTGATGAATTTAAACAAATTTCTACAATAACCTTTAAGGTATAATAAAAACTACATTCTTTGCTGAAGTAGCAACAACGAGGAAAATATGTCTTTCTTCTCGTGTATACCGCATACTGTGTATGTTCTTCTCTCTTTGTGACTTTAATTATTTTAGACGTTTATCTCTTTTATTTAAAATGTTAAAAATTGGGTTTCGATACTTGTGGTGGGTACAGCAGAGACCATTGTATAGCTTTATGCTTGACTACAAGCAAACAAACAAAGAAACAAGGAATCGTTTACGCTAACTTTTTAAAGGCGAGAAAACAATCATTCAAAGCAACGTCGTTTCACATTAAACCATAGCATTCAATTCCATAAACCTTGTTAACGGACATAACTGAAACAATTCCACAATTCATCAAGTTCAAGGAAAACAAATCTTTACAGAATCCCTTGTTTTGTGATGCATGACAAGAAACTAGCGAAACTTGAATCGTTTTAAAATAGAAATGTTAACAAAACATTACAATTAATCTTCAGTTACTTTTTACAACTTTAACCTGACTTGATGTGAATTGCTTTTGTAGCGTAGCAAGAGAATAATGTAATGATTTTAAAGTTATTATAATTCAATGACATTTACAGTAATCATTATTTGGAATTACTCATGCGAAACCTCTTGAAAACAAATTCAGTGCTCGGCAGAAAAACGCTTAATCGCAGGAGTTGTTCTACATTTTTCATAAAGTGACTTAATCACTGACCATGTAGAGGTGAACCAATGTTTCAGACATCATTTTCCTATTATTGTTGATTATTTAGTTGAAACAAATTGACAGGCAGATAACCCATAATTTTACAATCATGTTATTATTTTTCATTGGATAAATATCCAAATAATTATCTAATTATTAAACAATAGAGTATTTCAGAAAACATGTTTTATACATGACAGAAAAACAAGTTCGATAAAGCGAAAATTTGGTATTAGTATTTGATTATCTATTAAATAACAAAGCAAACATATAATTTTTCGTAACTCAACATATTAAGAATATATAAAAATCTGAACTTGTGTAGTAATAAATGTACATTTGTCTTATACAAATATTACCCAGTTGAATGTTGCATTATTCTTCCGATTAATGCCAGTTTCAAATATGGTATTTGTCATTTTATACGGCTGAGAAAATTAGAGTGCACAAAAATTATGAAATTTGTGAAATACATATAAACTAAAAGACCATATATGTACGTGTGAATATTCGTTTTATTTATTGCTTAGGAAATATTAAGTAGGCAAACAATGACTTATAAACATATGATGGTGGACCATCATACATGTTTTCTTCAGGTATGATCTGTACCAAGCAATACAGAATGACACAAGGAATAATTGTGAAGGAAATTATGTTAGCAGGGGATAAGGATTATAGGTAAAGATCAAGTCTCATTATGCTTATGAACAGTGAATAAACCTTGCCAAATACGGCTGTTATTGCTAGGGCTATTATCATGGTTTAATGAGAGATCGTTTGCTTTGGTTAATTGTATGGGTTCTAACGAGTCTATTTTGTAATTTTGGGTTGATGTAAGAGAAAAAATTTCATCCCAAAGTATTTTGTGACATGTTAAAGCGGATACCTGAAATTCACTTATATGCATTTGGCCTTGGTGTTATTTGCGTATTATGTTCCACAATCAATAAAACTCTTCTTTACGTCAATCAATTGTTGTTTGCCTACCTATTACTATATTAATACAATGTGCATCCTAACTCAAGCTTAGGTTTGTTTTCTTTTGAATTTCACGCAAAGCTACACGAGGGCTATCTGCACTAGTTGTCCCTAATTTGGAGGAGATAGACTAGACGGAAGGCTCTTTGAAACTAATATCAGATACTAACTGTCACTATTATAACACACACAAAGTTGAGAGAGTTGAGAGTATTTAGCGGTTTATCATCACCCACCGCCAACTCTTGGGCTAATCTTTTACCAACGAATAGTGGGATTGACCGTTACATTATAACACCCACATGGCTGAAAAGGCGAGCATGTTTAGTGTGATAAGGATTCGAACCCGCGACCCTCAGATTACGAATCGAGTGCCCTAACTATCGCCGGTTCGTACGCCGAAATATTCACCGCTGAAGTTATATAATGCTTTCGTAAAAATACTAATGCACGATGTCAATCCACTGATGTTAAATGGTTTGTTATTTTCGAAATCTATTAACGTTCCTGGTTAAATATCTGAAGTTCCCAATTAATAAGCGTTATAACTATCACAGTTATAGCTTCCGAGGTTTATAGTACACCAACTATAGCAAACCAATAATATATACTGTCTTTTGTCGCGGCGCGTTGATTATATTTATAGTACAGGCGTGAGGAAAGTTTCTCGAAACTTCATCTCATGCAACAATGTAAACGATACACCAATGATTACGTACACACATATATTGTTGATTCTCATACTCGAGAACTGTCAACACTTTAATGAATAGGCGGGAATTTCGCAATATAGATGTAACAGTATAAGTTATGTACATTTCTAAATGTAAATTTAGCTTAAACAAACATCGATATTAAAATAGATATAGGGTAATATATCCGTCACATCCTGTATTAAAACATGGTTGACCTTACATTTTATCTTTTATACAACTCCAAGTATTGTTATATAACATATTCTTTTCTATGAATCTTTTAATCTATAGGATTCACCATGTTCATTTCAGCTGTATTTGTAATACGTGATTTTAATATTTATTCAGTTTATTTAAACCATTAAAATATTTTATATGGTTAATAACATTACATTATGTTAGGAACAACTTTCGATTACGTGGATTTCAGCTAAGAAACATATATCGAGATGTCTGACTGGATAAATCAGAAAAAAAGATAAGCAAATTGTCTTATAGTTTGATAACAATATTTAGTGTCATTTCGTCAGATTTCATTTAGTTATTTATAGAGGTGACAATTTATTTACAATTAATTTCAGATCTATAAAATTAATAGTGTGTTTTTAAACAAAGTGAACAAGAGATGAAAAAAAATATTTCATTTTGTAATGCGAAGACATAAAATCCGTCAATTGCAATACAATATGGGTAAACGATCCACATAATTAAAAGATTTAAAGAATAAAACCTATATAATAAGCCATTACCAAATGATTGTTTATAATAAAAATAAATATCCAATCATACTTTATTAACGGCGATATGTAAATTATTATGCTACTAAAATATTATAGCAATACTTAATGTCAACCAAAATCTTAACTTGTCAGAAAATATGTATACTTTGAAAAATATAAAACAAAATAATCAATAGGTTATTCAAAATTATCTGGAAGGAATATTAAACTTTGTGTGACTAGCGGCGGATGGGAAGGTCCAATGTTCGAGCCGCTGACTAGCTGCCTTCCCTCTAGTCTTACACTGCGCGCAAAGCTACACGAGGGCTATCTGCGCTAGCCGTCCCTAATTTAGAAATTCCAAAACAAACAAACATTATTAAAACCACTCATTAAAGTTTATATATGCCATAAAAAAGTAACGCCCACTCAAAACCTCGTCCAAGTATCAAAACTAGTTGAATCTAGTCAGATTCATCTATTACATAGTATCAAGACTCATATGGAAAACTAGCCAACTTCAATCCTTTTTTCCGCTCAAAGAAATATTTAAATGGAGGTTACATGGTACTGTAGATACACCTTCAAAAACTTTCTGGGGGCCATTTTATCAACCTCAGTCTTTTCCGCTGGGAGTTTACATAGATAAATTACACTTTCACCATTTTTTTTCTTTCTGTGCGATGAAAGATAATGTGTGTTTTTATATATACTTAACAACGGAAACTTTTTCTATCAATAATGATTGATAACAAGTAAGTTAAAAATAAAACTTTAACATAGCCCTTACGAAATCTCGTTGAAGAACTGGAAAAAACAGCAGATCCCAGTGAAATTATATTATGTAACTAAATGTCAAGCAATAGTGAGTTAAGTCTTTTTCTCATATGATAGGCAGAACCGTTTTCCAATCCCATTCAGGCTTTTTCTTAAGAATATATATAGATACATTTATACCTTTACTATGTATATACAGAGATAACTAGATTGATAAATGAGCTAACAAGATGCTAATTATTACCTCAAATTGATTTTGAAACCCAAAGATCCTTCAGGAGGAAAGCGTTGTCGTATCACTCTAATTGTTGGCAGGAGTACGTTTTATACAACTTCTATAAAATCTCGAATAGTGCTGCTATGATTTCAAAATAGCAGTTTCTCTATGGTTAATGGTTGCAAGAATTAATAGCAATTAATTATATATATATAACTTTGCACTGTTCTAAAAGAACGATATTTGAGGCTGGGGTGATTAAAACTTGGTCACTGGTCTTCTGCAAGACATAATTTTCATGAATTCATAAACGCAATTCTTTAGAGGCTTTGTATAACTAGCAGTCCAGGAGAGTTAACTGTCTGGCGTTAAAATATGACAGCCACATTTGGGGTGGCAACCAGTGAACTTGTGATTTACCAGAACGATTCAGTGACAGCTAAATGACGGATGGTAAATACCGCAAGTTACAGTATTTAATAAAAACATTTTTCGTCGTACATTGTTGCCTTGGCCATGTTTTAGTTTCCCTCTTATCTTGTTCCTTTCAATTTGATACGATTTTAGTAATCCAAATATTAGACGATATCAGATGGTAACACATCCATCCTTGTCCATAATTAGATTAACTAGACAACTCTGAGATTCAGTGATAGCTTTTGGGCAACCTTTTTCTATCATATACTGAAGATTTTTTGAACTTTGAAGGTAAAGCATTTCTTAAGTAGTTATTGCGATAAAGCATTTCTATTAAAACATGATTTTCCTGTACAAATCAACAACTACTGACGAGTTGTGACTTACAATCTCAGACACTAATCATCAGGTGGAATCCAAAGAAAATAACTTCTTCTTCACATACAATCTTTGCGCTCACTTAACTATAAGACTTCCACCAAAATTTATCACCAATCCATCAATGATTGTTCACTCTTCAGTTATAATATAAATACATTAAATGTATTTAGGGAATCAGCAATAACTATTTGTTATGAATGATCATTTGAAAGGCGAGGAGAAGCATTCCTAATTGGTGTCATTTTAGATGAATGTCCTTCATTTTTTTCTTCTTAACTACTTAAGCCTAATCACCATCGATTGCTTGCTTTAAGTTCCTTGTTTTCTTGGTGGGTAGTTAAGCCTAACTGTTATCGTTCTCACATCCATTTTAGGTTGTTTAACGATACTGCATATTGCTACTTGTATAAGTTGTGTGTCATTTCTGTTACTCTCTCATCACCCTGTTGTGGTAATGGATCATTTATCACAAGTTTCAGACCTTACACTGTCAGATGCTTTTTTAACTTTTCACGAACTTAGCTTTATAAGAAAACCGAATTTCCAGATCTATTACACTAATTTATTTCTGTGCCAAATAAGGACCAATCTAACGTGAACTGACAAGGGTTATGGCCACTGACTAATACAAAAGATGTATTCAGTTTCCGTGAACTAGCCTTTTTTTAATTTCCTGTCCTAATCTGATTTTTTATGTTGGGTTACTTTCCACTGATGTCAGCGTATTTGTATGCATCAGTCATAACCTGATAAAGTCACTCCAGGTAGGTCCTCAGATAAATTTAATCGGTAGCTTCGTAAGACTACTAATGTATAAGAAAAACACACACACACACACATATATATATATATATGTGTGTCTACATATTACGTACACAGTAATTTTCACGCAACATTCACTTGAACGAAAAAAGGTGAAATTGGCAGTAACTGCCCAGTTCAGGATGACACTAGTAGAGAACGTCTTTCGTCTTCGGGACGGCTGGCTTTCGAACCTTTCTATCTGAGCTACCTTTGTAGCTTAATCCTCCAATACTTTCTTTACATGTGTAATTATCGAGTCCTCCAATACTTTCTATACAAGTGCAACTATGGAGTCCTCCAATACTTATTTTACAAGGGTAACTCTGGAGTCCTCCAATACTTTCTCTACAAGTGTAACTCTGGAGTCCTCCAATACTTTCTCTACAAATGTGACTCTGGAGTCCTTCAATACTTATTTTACAAGGGTAACTCTGGAGTCCTCCAATACTTTCTCTACAAGTGTAACTCTAGAGTCCTCCAATAGTTTCCCTACAAGTGTAACTCTAGAGTCCTCCAATACTTTCTTTACAAGTGTAATTATGGAGTCCTCCAATACTTTCTCTAAAAGTATAACTATGGAGTCCTTCAATACTTTCTCTACAAGTGTAATTCTGGAGTCCTCCAACACTTATTTTACAAGTGTAACTCTGGCAATTGCTGCCTAATTTATCTTTGTTTGTTCATCATGAACACTACCTAAATCATCTATAAAAGTTTAGTAGAACCTTTTTTAGAAGCAGACAGGTCGGCATGATACTCAGTGATGTTCTTCTCTTTAGGTATCGTAGAGCATATTTAAGTTTTCCTTTCTCATAACCTTCAGAAATAACGTTTATATCACTGGCCTATTTCCGTGCGTATTCTGGAAATACTACTGATGCAACTCTTCTTCCTGCCTTCAGGGAATTTCTACTGTCTTCATATGTTTCCAGTTTCCGTTGTGATACAAAATAGTTATTTGAATACCCCTTTGTTTCAGCTGAAAAATTATACAAAGTCTCAGCATGCAAAATGAAATTGTCTTAACTCGGCAAGTCTCTTTCTGGTAAGTAATATTCTATTTCAAGTGCTTTGCAGTGGCTGACTACCTGTATTGAAACTACTGTTACGTCTTTTACCCTTTTTAACGTGGGTTGGATCCAAATATTTAATGAAAGAAAGGTTTTGATGGGATCATGTCATTCTGATAGTATCCATATGTTGTCTTTCCAAACAATATTCTATAATGTTGGTAACATAATTATATTCCGCTCTTATAAATAATACCTCAAGTGTTTTATAAAACGACTAACAGCTCTTCAAACTGTGCACTAATTTCTGTCAAAACCACTAGGAGACTTGCTAGTAAAATCACTTACCCTCTTCCACTCAATTCTACCAAGGATAACAAGAGTCAAATTCTGTACCATTGGTATTGAAGTTTGGTGCGTGTTGATTTATATATATATAGATTGGTTGCTTTTTGTATTATGATGGAACTTGGAAGTTCGGGAGATAGTGGATTAAACTACTTGTTTACACTATTTTCATGCTGTGGAATTGGGCAAAATTTATAATACGACCATGTCAATGTGATAGCATTTTCATGTTTTCTTTTTAATTAACTGTCTGTGGTATAAGCTTAAAGCATGATTATTTGATATCTACTGCTTAGCAACTTAAACAAGTTGTGAGAAGTCCAAAAACATTATCAACGTTTACTAAATAAAGTTGTGTTTGTATGGGGATCTTTGCTTTACTATAACACAGATATGTTAGACTGACTTCTTTAACACTTATAGCTGCTTTCTTCATCTGGGCTAAAAACTAGTTAGTCAGCTAATGGAACTGTTAAGTTGTGCCCTTTCTTAGTCGGTTACTTATCCTTCTTCTTTGTACTTTTAAAATATTTATTCCAAGTTTATTGAGCAAGTACTGTATTTATTTTAGTTCCTAACATTAATATATAAAGTAAGACTTACTTTATGTAATATATGTCTTTCATCCGTTTATAATGCAAGACTATTTTATTTTAATATTCACTATCTTGCTTACCCTACACTTCATTGCAGTAATAGATGTTGCTTATTCTGCTGTTCATCTCCCCACATTGCTTATTCTGCAGTTTGTTCATTTTATTGTTTATCTCCCCAAGTTGCTAATCCTGGGACTTGTTCATTCTGCAGTTCATCTCCCCACATTGCTTATTCTGCAGCTTGTTCATTTTATTGTTTATCTCCCCAAGTTGCTAATCCTGGGACTTGTTCATCTCCACATGTTGCTTATCTTGTGATTTGTTCATTTTGTTGTTCATCTCCCCATGTTGCTTGACACTAACACAATCTTTGTTGTAGAAATAAAACACAAAAATGTGCCAGTGCCAAAGAACGGAGGAGTAATTCTTGCTTGTTCGAAAGAAGAATGACAAATTTCTTATCCTTGCAAAATACTGACCACTAACCACTTTTGTAACTTTATATGTTCAGGTCATCTAACATGATCATCCCAAATGCAAGGAAGAACTAGTCGCTATATGACAACAAAAATACCTCAAAATCTATAAAGTTTCCTCTTAACAAATACATGTCCATAAGAAATGCTTTAAACAATACAAAAATAAATAAATTATAATGATTTTATAAGATTTCAGTGTGAACAGTAGGTTTGCTTTGGTAAATAATTAAGTAAAACAGTAAAATTACTGTTTCGGAATCACTCCATCGAGATATTGTGTAAGTAACGTATCATGATCAATTATTCTTATATTAACTTTTTAAATTAAAACACCTTGAAATAAAATACATATCAAATACCGAAACCTAAATCATTCACACTTTAGAATTTCTGCTTTGAGTAATATCAGCTCAAATCAACCTAGCTAGATTTGATGATACCGAACGATACAGAATTTATTATCCATTAAATATTTATATATCTTTAGGCTTTATATGGAAAATATAATTTATTTTCCTTTTGTTTACAGGTCGCGGATTAGCCTTTTGGTAGAGCTCTGGATTTCAGAGCTGTCGAACTACGTTCGAATTTGTGCGATATCACAAAATATTTCCCGCGCTGCTATGGGGGCCTTGTATTAGTGACAGTGAATCGTTTAGCGTGGATGGTTGGTGGTAGGGTGCTGCTGACTGGTTGCCTTCTCTCTGGTTAATAGTTCAAAAGCAGGATCGGTCAGCGGACGATAACCTTAACAGCTTTGCCATCAGTATAACATACATACACACATCTTTTGTTTTTAAATATATCTTCTTTTTTAGTTCATAACGAAAACGACTTGACACTTTACAGCTTACTCTATAGCACATTGGCTTTCTTCACTTTGTGATTCTTACACACCTCCATTATTAAATCATGAAAAACTTAAAACACAATTTAATTCCTTAATCACAAATAAAAAATAAATTACTTGAAAATTTTCTTCTAGACGTAATTCAGCCGGAAACCGGACATTTCGTTACCGCCACATTCTCACTAGAACAATTTGTGACGGGTGCATTCTTGTTATTACATCACTTTTTTTACGAATACTGATTTTGTAACAGATAGTTTTTTAAATATAAAATTGATTGATTGGTGACAATAATAAAAAACGATAATAGATTGTAAATTGTACAATCCTTTGGGGACCATTCATAAATTCTATAACGCTATGGGGTGAGAGGGTGTCTAAACATGTATTACGATGTGTTACAGGGGGGTAGAGGGTGTCATAAAAAAATATATTACAATCACAAAAAGCACTTGTAACGAAACTTTTCGTATCAAAATGTTCGGCACAAACTGTCCGTAACGAAATGTCCTAGCTACATTTCAGCCATAAAGTTATCATTTTTGTTTTTATGGAAGTAGCATGAGATTTTTCAGAAAAGTGCATTTATAAATAACGCTCTCTCCCGATTTCGTCTGATGACTGGATAATTCGAAACCACAAGCTTTTCCTCAACTTTTAAAAAAAATATAATTAAAAGAAATTACTTGTAATTAAAATAATCCTGCATGGGCGGGAAACGTGAAAAGGATTTTGTTTTTTTAATTTCGCGCAAAGCTACACGAGGGCTATCTGCGCTAGCCGTCCCTAATTTAGCAGTGAAAGAATAGAGGGAAGGCAGCTAAACATCATCACTCACCGCGAACTATTGGACTACTCTTTTACCAACGAATAATGGGATTGACCGTCACTTTATAACGCCCCCACGGCTGAAAGAGCGACCATATTTGGTTGGACGGGGATTCACACCCGCGACTCGCATATTGCGAATCAAGCGCCCTAACCACCTGGCCATGCCAAGCCCTCATTGTCAGGACAATGTGTAAAGGATATTTGAAAAACAGGGCAAACTGAAAACAAAAAGCTAGGTAACGAAATTATAATCGTCTGAGTGGACAGAAAAATAAAGTTTCATTCTTATTTGATAAAAATGTAATGAGTTTAATGAAGTGCCAAACAATGGAGATATCTAGCCTAATTTTCAACTATATTTTAAAATACAAATTACACTTCGACGTAGCTTTAAAAGCTTTGTTTCAGAAGTCCACGCTTTTTTCCCGTTTTGTATCAAATTTCAAAGATACTCGTGCCAATTAATTGGAAAGCAGAAATAGTTAGCCTCGACGTTTTATTTCTTAGCGATTGAACCTGGAATTGTCCTTTATTCCAAGAAAATGTACAATATTTTTTCTAGCGTCAATTAAGTTTGAAGGGGAACGCGTTAAATGCCCGCTTTTTAATGGAAAGTCTGCCTACTAAGGTCAGCTATTTCCACATTTTTTTTTCTGAACTTGTTGTCTTAAGAAAAAATTATTTCCAAGAAACATACTCGAAGGTAGATCCTAGGATATACTATTTGTACCTATTTACTTTCTTGTCATTTGATTAACATGCAAAGTGGGTCAAGGTTTTATGGCGAGGTTCCATGCTCTCTCTGATAGTCTCATACTTTTTTCACGTTTGGTTCTTAAATAAAGTTCGTGGAGCACAAGAAGACACTGTGTTAAAAATTAGTACAGAAGAACGGTACTTTCCATCACATTTGTCCTTCGTGGATCCATGTGGTTATTTCGTGATTTCACACATAAATAATTATTGGTCCTCCCACCCTACTAAAAATCTCTCATTGAAAAAATTCAAAATGTTTTAGTAAATAGTTTTTATAAAACTTACCAGTTGATCATATTGGCACTACATGTCCTGGTTCTCTAAACATACCACGTTGATCATACTGGTAATGTATTCTCATTCTTTAACTCATCACGTTCCATCATAGTTCTCGTCTGTGATTCTGCGCATGTCCGCATCCTTTATCTTTGGCACCCGAGAACCCACGACTTCATAACCTATCTGTGAATTCTTCCAGTGCCAAGGATAACGAACAAATTTCAAATTTTCCTCCTTGGGATCGTCGATGTTCTTCTTCATAGCAACGTCTTTAAAACATGTGCAAATAAGACATAGCTCTATTTGGAGAGTTTTTGGCAACATTACTGCTTAGGAGAAATATAAACCGAGATGGTTATTTCTGGCTAGTGTGTAGAAAGTAGGAACATGTTGTTAAGTGCTCAAAATTTAATTGTAGTGTATGGTAAATTTGATTTTACGTATAAAAGAGCTTAAAGCTTTTGTTTAGTTTTCTGATTAGCACCTTTCTATTTTGTTATGTTCCTTTGCTGAGTGAGATTTGTCTAAAATTATTTGCAATAGATTCTATGGGCCACTTAGTGATAAAATATACAAAAAATTCGGAATTATTTTGAAATTAATCAAAATATTTTTCTTCACTTAAAATTTCACGTAATAAACACAATTTTCCTCAGAGCATTAGATGAAAATTTGTAGCATCCTTTAGTAAATACCTAACTACAAAATTCTAGATCTGACACCTGCCATTTCTTACTTTTGCTGCTTTATCACAGGGCTCATATGGAAGACTGGTTAGTTACTCTAACCTATAATAAGTAATGAACCTTATTGTAAAGACCAACCCACAGTTTTTAAAAGAATGAACAACCCTAACCATGTTTTATAGTCGGATAACGTTACTAGGCCTAAAATTAACCATTTACACATCATTGTGGCTTAGACAATGTATAACATGTACTGCACAGTACTGATTTCATATAGACAATTCGCATTGATTCTATTAGACTACAGACAAATATGACTTTAATATACTTAGAAGATAACGCCTATAATCATATAATTCGTGTTGTATATGGCGTTTCAGTTGTCATTTAACCATCACAGACAATATATATTTATACAAGTATCCCAATAAAATTCTAACCTAACTTGACTTAAATACAAGTCAATATAACTTAGCTATAGTCGGATGACTATAGGCAACTTAGCCAAAGCCCATCCCAATAAAACTATAATGAGATAACTATGCTTGAGTTAAACACAAGTATGCATAAGTTGACTACAGCCAAAAAGCTATATTAAACTCTATTCGAATCTGGTTATGGCTAAATTATGTTAACAGTTTTAATCAAAGTGTCACCTTTCCTGAAACATGGCCATGGCTACGTTACAAACTTACAATGCTCAGAAAAAAAAGAAAAAAACTTAGTAAAGAGAAGATTTATTTCTAACACATGCTCTCTATTATCTTACACCTGATTGAGCTATTGATGAATCTTTGTTTTTTTTCTGCATGTTCACGTTTACAGAATGTGGGTTTGTTAAATGTGAGCGAGAACCACACAATTGTTAGTGTGACTTATTTTATTCAAAACACGTGAATACTGAGTGCGTGGAAAACAATGACTAAGCAAACTTCTTCTTGACCTACAGTTTAGCCGTTCTGTGGGATTCCAGGTCGCTCTTCAAATATGAACTTCACACAAACTACATTCAGATCCTAGAACATAGTTCACAGAAAATGGCCATTCGAATTTCATTTTAGATCTTCAAAGAAATTCATTATTATGTCCAAAGGAAATGATGGAACTAGGATTAAAATTTGTGCGTTGATGTTACAAGAGCATCCAAACACCTTCCTGGGAGTCGGATATGCCGTTCTGTTAGATGCTGTAATACAGTTTAAAGTACAAGGAAGTACATGTGAAGGAATATGAACACTCAAACTATTTCTTGAAAGTCAAGTATACCGTTCTGTCAGACTCACATTACCGCTTAAGATACAAGGGTTGTAGTTTGAATGTGTGAAGGAATATGAACACTCAAACTATTTCTTGAAAGTCAAGTATACCATTCTGTCAGACTCACATTACCGCTTAAGATACAAGGGTTGTAGTTTGAATGTGTGAAG
This sequence comes from Limulus polyphemus, assembly GCF_000517525.1. Lineage (NCBI taxonomy): Eukaryota > Metazoa > Arthropoda > Merostomata > Xiphosura > Limulidae > Limulus > Limulus polyphemus. The sequence continues at coordinate 534,135 of NW_013665929.1, forward strand.
GAATATGAACATCAAATTTCGTTCTGGAAGTCAAATATGCCGTTATGTAAGACCCACGTTACCGCCTGAGATACAAGGGTTGTAGTTTGAATGTGTGAAGGAATATGAACACTCAAATTTCGTCCTGGAAGTCAAATATGCCGTTATGTAAGACCCACGTTACCGCTTAAGATACAAGGGTTGTAGTTTGAATGTGTGAAGGAATATGAACACTCAAATTTCGTCCTGGAAGTCAAATATGCCGTTATGTAAGATCCCGTATTACTACTCAACGTTCAAAGTCCCTAAACCATTGTCGTGTTTAGAGTCAACTGAGCTATTCCCCCAGATCTGTACAGATGTTCAAAGAAGTATGGGATAAAAAAAAGGAAAACAAACAAACAAAAAAGCGCGGAGGAATTTGAACATTAAAAAACCTTTAAAATGTGATAGTTAGGGACAAAACATATTAATAATTATCAATAGCTTTGATCAGAAGTCAGTTAACTCTACAGCTCATTTAAATAATAATAATTTTATGAAGTATAACATACTAGATAATACTGAAGATCATGTACTGTCATAATCCACAACATCAGAAAACTAAAACCTATAATGATAAGAAAGCATTGAATCATCGGTTAGATACCATTGAAGTTAATATGATGTTGAGCCATAAATCCAATAATATCTCACAAGGTTCGCCTTTGATGATTTCGTGTAGTTTTAAATTTACATACTAGGCTAACAGGGCAAAATAATCCTCATTTATGTAAATATTAACTGAAAAATAATAACCATATTAAAAAAATATTTTCGTCTGAATATATATATGTTTGTCTGGATAAACGTAAGCATCCAATCTTCGTATCTGCTGTCATGAAAAAAGGGTGGGACTTGGTACAATCAGCCACGGAATAGGTAAGACAGATGTGGGTGTGGGAAGAAATCAACCGTCGAACTTTGCCTCGACTGTCCTTTGTCGCACGGCCGAATACATACCTGAAAAGTATAGTAAAATTCAAATTTGGTGCATTTGAAATGACACTTTAAAAAAAAAATAAATGGCAAGTAATGAAGACAGTAAGATTAAGCAAATAACCAGAGAAAGGAAAAATTTTACTCAGTAACGTTTCGAGCAATTATGCTTCTTCAAACCAAAAAAACGAATGTGCCAATAGGCTGTTAGGAAATTTAAAAAGTTATCATTTTGAAATTCTGTTCTCACGAGTCTTAAGACTTGGGTACAAAGAATATAATTTAGCGATTACTTGAAGTCATTTCTAATTTTTGGATCAATGAACGAATACTTTGCTGAAGGAACAAAACGTGTATCTCATTAATCATTCGATTTCCGTTAAATGAAATAACTGAATTTATTATAATTAAAAATATACAAAACAAATAAATTTCTCCTTTGATATAATGCTCGGAATTAACTTTCTAACCAACTTAAATATTGAATTCATAAACATGAAAACAACAATAGAGAATAAGATATAATGACATTAGTCAACACTACAAAGTGAAACAAAACTATGATAGAAATATATTTAAACCAACCAACAAGCACAGTTCAAAATTGATACATACCAAAATTTCGACTGGTGGAACTTTTAATTATTGTTCAAATAATATCATTTAAATCATTAAATCATAAAATAGTTTATTAACTGTTCTCGCGAGAGTTTCAGGTTGGATCTCCTCAACAACATTTAGAAACGTTCACAATTTCACATTGTTACGAACTCATGACTTTTGATGTGAATGATGTGCATAGTTCGAGGAGTGTTTCAGAAGGAATTTAGCACATGCTTAGGTTTTTAGATGCGCTCTGTTTTACATTTTATTTAAATAAAAAAAGAGTTTTAACTTAAGGATAGCGATAAACATGAGTTATGGAAAGGGAATAAAACAAATGCTTTTATTCAAATTACCTATTTTGAATAATTGATAATACAATACTTGCTGTACAGTAAATACAGTGTACTTACACAACGGGTTATCTGTGCTGTACCCACAACGGGTAGCGAAGCCCAGTTTTTAACGTTAAGAATCTTCAGATTTATCGGTGAGCCGCTGAGAACATTTTATTTAGAATTTTATTCTAATCAAAACACCAATAAGTTTAACGTTGATTTTGCATAAGTAAGTGACGAAGTCACATACTTATATACATTATGTATCTAATAAACAATAGCTAACGAGAATATATGTTAATATCCAGTTTAACTCTATCACATTGTTAACCGTGATAATTATATTACTTAACGAATTTTCAAGATAAAGTGAAAACATATATACAAATATTCTAAAAATACGTTACTCGAGTTTTCGATACTTAAAAAACTAGAATATTTATAAGCTTATGCAAATTTATAATCTAGAATGTATATGAACTGATTTGTGTATATTGCATTATTTACTGGGTTAATTTTCAGTTCTGACCTATATAGGTAGCTTGTTTTGACGATAATAGCCTCAAAAATTGATTGAGCAAAGACATGAAACTAATTAACTAAAGATCTGTGTTACAAGTGACTTACTTTAGAAATTGGGTTCAGTGTAAACGGTCTCACTTTGGTATGTTTTTGAATGTTAGATGCGGCCTGCTGCTGTCCTGTAGAAGATGCTTTAGTATTCTCAGTCCGGTTCTTTTGTTACTCTTCACATTCAGGACGACACCTGAGCATGAGCACTGCGGAAGATATGAACTTCAACTCTGAGCTATGTCGTTGTCTGGTTCAAATGCTTGAATTTCTGTTCATCTTCTACGTATTATTAGGATGAAGTATGCGACTGTATTAGCTTCAACTCCGCAGTACGTGTAATAATATCAACTAATGATGTCATAACTTTTGCAGTTCGAATAAGTTATACTCAGGCCCACATTTTTAATCAGTGGTAGATTGCAGGATGGACTTCCAGTTCCCCTATGAATATTTCTATTGGACGACGGCCTTTTCCTTCCGCATATATTTCTTCTGTCCATACATCACATTGAAGGGCACAACTGACTGGCCACACCTAAGCAAATAACGAACACTGCTCGCCCAGAGAACCCGCAGCGTATATCCCTAGCGGAGTGTGGATGGAGCTAGTCTATACGCATGCGTATCACATAATGAGAAAGTGTCTCAATCTTTGAAAGTCATGGCTTCCGGGTAAAATCCTGTCGATGCGACGATATATAGCGCAAGTTTCGATGACGTCAATCATGATATTATAGGTTTAATGATGGCGACGTTAGCAACTCATCGATTGCAAAGAGGATTACCTCCTCAGGAAAGGTTTTTACTGCTTCCGCTATAATGCGCAAGCAATCTACACAATAACGATGCCGATAAAGTAAAAAGATTCAAATTTTTTTTATTAGCCTCAACCGCCTGACCTCAAATCTTTCGGTTCGTAAAAATCGCACTATTTGTACGCCTTATGCACAATTACTACGTACGCTATGAAAAGGTCGTATACATAGGTGGTGGAACATATTTGAATTTGGGGTGGAGGGGGGGCACCTTGTTTGCTATGTTAACTGTAACCATTGAATTAAAAAGCAAAAAAAATCTATGATAGTTACACATAAGTCTATTCTCCATTCAAAGAGGCACTTCACTACCAAGTAAAAAGTGGGGGACACGCTCCCAGTGTCCCCCCCCCGGTTTCGCTATCTCACATGGAGTTTTACAATAATCTAGATCAGTGTTTCCCAAAGTGAGAGCCCCCCCCCTGGGGGGAGCGTGAAACTTTTTCTGGAAGGCCGTCAAAAATGGGCGGAAAACAAAGATGTTTCATTAATTTTAATTTTAAATAGAAAATTAGCTG
>NW_013665929.1:538784-546740 GCF_000517525.1 Limulus polyphemus
AAGAGGCACTTCACTAACAAGTAAAAGGTGGGACACGCTCCCAGTCCGTCCCCCCCGGTTTCGCTATCTCACAGTAGGTAGTTTTAACAATAATCGTAGATCAGTGTTTCCCAAAGTGAGAGCCCCCCCCCCTGGGGGGGAGCGTGAAACTTTTTCTGGAAGGCCGTCAAAAATGGGCGGAAAAACAAAGATGTTTCATTAATTTTAATTTTAAATAGAAAATTAGCTAGATAAAAATTATGTTGAATTAATTAAATAATACAACATGTCGAAAGGAGATGTTATTGTTTTTATTACGGCACTGTTTTCTAATCACCATGCTAAAGTTATAGGTTGGGGGGCCTCAAACTTTTTAATTAACATCAAGGGAGCGTCAGACTAAAAGAGTCTGGAAACCACTAGTCTTGGTTATTCTCAAGCACTGACCACGTGAAATATTCACAGGTCCATAGTGCCATTTTTCTTCATGGATACCTACTGTATTACTTTGGAAGTATTTATACATGCACTCATAAAAAAGTTTGGACTTCTTACATTCCGTCACAGTACGGCTTTCTCCTAAAGTTGTTTGAGAATTTTACTTAAAGAAGACATGTGTATCGTTGTTCATCAACCAATACCGTGTGATTTCCTGCAAAAGTAGAAAAAAACAAAATTGTATCTTAGAAACAAGCGTTATGTAGACACCTTAGAAAACAACACTGTATAGATCCCTTACTAATTAGTACTACGTAGACATTTTAGTTAACCGATACTATTTAGATCATTTTGTAATCATTACCGTATAGACATCTTAGAAATTAACACTGTGCAGATCCCTTAGAAACCAACACTGTGTAGACACCTTAGTAACCGATACTGTATAGATCCCTTAGAAACCAATATTGTGTAAACACCTTAGAAACCGATATCGTGAAAACCTTAGCAACTATATGACCTCATTAAAAGCCATGCTACCACAGTGGAATATAATCTCTAATTTCTTTTTTTCTAATGCCTGTAAAGGTATGGTACTGATAAATAAAATGCACCATAATATAAAACCTTATTATTTTCTGCACAACTCGTTAAAAGCGACACCTCTTAATGTATTCTTAAAAGTAAAATTTTTGAATAACTAGCATTGTAGAAACCTTTTAAAAATAACTATTATTCTGCTAAAAGGCTATCATTTTATCAAAAGTCCGCTTAAAACATCTACTTTTGCATCGTTCAAATACTTTTGTAGATATCACCTGAGTATATCAAAAAGTAATTTATGGTCAAGAAAGACTAAGTGATGAATGACAAACTTGGTGGCGCCGTTTATGACTGTATCAAAATGTTGTTGTCATTTGTTTTATTGCTCAAAACTACACAATAGGATATCCACTCTATCCACCACGGGGAATCGAATCCGGATTTTAAAGTTGTAAATCTGTAAACTTACCGCTGACCCACCAACGAACGAATTAAATTGTATTGTTAGGAGATGTACGATATGAGTTATTATTATTATTATAATGGAATGTTCTTTATTCGATTATTAACTCACTTGAATAGTTTCGCAAATATACGTAAGCCTGAAACCAATACTTATATATAGGATTTCTTTTTTTGTGTGGTTTTTTTAGGAGTGTGTTTGTTTTTTGAATGTTCGCGTAAATCTACAAAAAAAGGGCTAACTGAGCATAGCCGTACCTAGCTTAAACGAAACGATTAGAGGTTACCTAGTTAACAGCACAACTACAAACACTTAAGCTATTCTTGTAGGATTCGACCATCATTCTTTTAGCTCATTCATGGGACGCGAACCATAAATCCTTTGATTGCAATCGGACATGCTTCTCACTAAGCCACGGCTGGCCTGTTTTAAAGGGAGACAGAAAAGTTTACGCGCAGAAATTTTAACACTTAATACGAAATGAAATGTTTCGGATGGAATGGCAAGATAATGGTGATGGATAAACGCAAACATTCCAACGATCTTCATTCTTTATTAGTAGGGACGTAAGTGGAAAATATGCCAACTGTTTGCCAAATTTTTGAGTTATACTAAATTTAAATTCTATGAAGTTTATCACACGTTACTTTGATGCTGACATAGTGCAACAGAAAGTTGTTTGAACATTATAATAGACAAAGTTGTGAGTGACTGTTCTCAGGGGACCAAGATAAAAAAAAAAGCATAACACCAAGCTCAGAAGTTTTTATATTAAAACAAAGACTGCTAAATAAAAGTTTTTCGCTGGAATATAAAATAAAGTTTACACTGTTGAAGTTTTACGGCTTCTGCATTTCTTGCTATTAAATTACAAATTCAAGTTAAAAATTAATTTTAAAATAACGCAAGAGATTTTTTTCGCTTTTGGCATTCTCATCTCTATATATTTTAATTTATGCCATTTAAATTTATGACTTTGGAACGTGGGCTGGGTGTAAACAAGCGATTAACTTGTTGGGCTGCGTATCAAAAGGCCCAGGGTTCGAGAAATGATGCCGCTAGACATGCTCCGCACTTTCAACTGTGGAAGCGTTATAGAAGAGACAGCCAATAGTGTTATTCGGTTCAAAAGAGCTGGACGAAGCACTTGTGCCAGCTAGTGCTGCTGGCTGACTTCTTTCCCAATGGTCAATGTAGTTCAAAGTTAAGGAAAACTAAAGTCTCCATTCGGGTTGAAAAATTGCAATGCCAATTCGAAGCTTAAATACTTCATAAGAATTCACATATTAATAAACGTTTTGTTGTCTAACGTTGAAATATAAAGGATATATTAATCGTTAAACTTTATAACTCTCCGGTGACACATCGGTAAGTCTGAAGGCTTATTAACGCTAAAAAGCAGGTTGCGATACCCTTGGTAAGTATAGCACAGATAGCCCATTTTGTAGCTTTGTGCTTTACTACAACACAACAATACAAGTTTACCATCTTTTCAAAAATCTTTATATTTCAACTTGGTTCCGCAAGTTTAAAGTTTATTTTAACGTTAATAAAAAATCACGTTTAAATGGCATTAAAAAGATTTTTCTTTTCTAACATGTAGAATATTTTGAAGACGTTGCACGAGAAAACCGCCCAACTGGCTGTGGACATCTATCGCAGTGCTAAACAGAGAACTCACGAATGCTTTTGGACAAATTTTGTTTTACATAAAACATTATACTCTCTACTTCATTGTATTCCAAAGAATATATTTTTCTAAATCAAAAGGTTTGTTTTGCCTGACCTATATTTCTAGAACTATAACCCTCTTGGTTTAATTAATTCCAAAAATCAACGATGTTTATGCTGGCCTCACTGGGAGATAGGCTTGTTTGTTTGTAATTAAGCACAAAGCCACACAATGGGCTATCTGTGCTCTGCCCACCACGGGTATAGAAACCCGGATTCTAGCGTTGTAAGTCCGCAGACATACCGCTGTGCCGCTGGGGAGCCTGGGAGATAGGAATAATTAAACTCTGTGAATTCTGGTTGATTTTTAAGTTAACAATCTTCTCTTTAAGATTATCGTTCAAGAGAAGGAAACTCGCATAAGAACATAAAGACAGTTAATAGGAATCGTTTACGAACGTGACAAATTTATCTGTAAAGTTTATAGTGAACCTCATTGCAAGATGTTTAAATAACAACTGTCTTTTGTAAAGCCGGAGAAAAATACTTGTGCTTTGCTAAGTGTGTTTCTACACACCTAATTAAGTCTGAAATATTCAGAAAACAAAATAGACGCTCATTTCTTTTATAATACTTCAATACAGACATAAAAGTGTATTGGCTGAGCATTGTCTTTTTCTGAGTTTTCGGGTAATAAGATTGACGAGAGGATGCAAATACTTTCAACTTTGTTCTTAATCCTCAACTACTACTAACTTGGAAAGTATTGTGGATTTGAAATCTTAAAAGGCCCAAAGGGGCTTGAGAGACAACCAAGGGCGTTCAGAAACTATTGTTTCTGTTCGCCCTGCTCGCGAAACTAAAGTTTAGTCCAATAGTGGGAATGAACATTTAGTGTTAACATTAAAGATTTAAAGCCGAATGGTCTTAAGCGGAATTTAAGACTATTCAGCAGTTGACTTTAAGTGGTTCAGGCATAACATGGGAGAGGTTTGTAGTTGATTTTAGCTGTTAAGCCAACTGATGTGCCCGCCTCAAGACACTGGAAAAGCCGTGAATTACCATTCACTACCAGTGCATAAGGGTGAACACTTTGCACCACAGTGAATAAGTAATCTTGTATTTCTGCCTGTTACAACACTCACTGTAAAGAACTGATTATAAACAAACTGGGTGAACTCAGTAATCAAGAGGAATTAATAATTATGATTCTTTGATAGATTGTTTAAGCAGAGTATTCATGACGAAATGTGGTTGAATGAACGGCAACTGCCTGTTGTAGAAACACACAAGTATAGAGGACGACGTTTCGAAAGTCTTCCACCTTTTATCTATACTTGTGTGTTTCTACAACAGGCAGTTGCCGTTCATTCAACCAAATTTCATCAATAATTATCATATTAATGGTACTTTTGTTTAAACTTTTGTGTGTGACTCGTATGCTGTTTTTGGTCCTGTAATCAACAACGAAATGTATCTACAAGCAAGTTTTGAAAATATGTTCCAAAAGTGGACTGGATCCATTTTTTCTTGTGCAAAGAATTTATATCGTTTCACCTACTCTAGTAATGTATTCTTCATATTAAAAACTCGTCATGGATCAGCTAAGTCAGTTTTACAGAGATGTTACATTTCCCATAACACTCCAAAATAACTGGTATTTCACAAATTTAAGTGTTATGCATCATTTAACCTCTTCGCAAGCTTCAGTTTTGCACACCATCAAACCTGTTGACGAACCAGCATTGGTGTTATACACTATATAATCTAATGATCAGTTTCGACGTTAAACACAATCTAACATTTGTTTTCAAATTATAATAACTTATGGTCTGAATAAATCTAATAAATATGGGTTGAACTAGGCAACAACTTACCAATTATTCAGAAAATGATACGATATTTATGTCAGCGTTGCAGTATTTCAAGTCATGAGGTTATCTGAGAAAACAGTTTTATAATGTTTATGGTATGTGACTCGTGCCTACAGTTATCATCTCAATCAACGAGACGTGTCAGAAATATATCGAAAGTTTTCGCCTGTGGCTGAATGTCAAAAGTGCATTATATTTTCTTAAACTCTACTATATACATATCTTACAAAGGTTCGCTTCGACCAATCACATCCCCGAAATTAAATGTATTAAACCACACCCAAAAAACAACAACATTGCAATGAGAGCTTAACCATTTTAATTAAGGAGATAAATGAATCAGGAAATTACGTTTATTAGCCAACCAAATTTCATTAAGAAGTGAATACACAAAGGTATGACACCTTAGTATGCAAAACAGGGGTGTATCGGTATGTTGACGTAGGTCGTAGGCTATATCTTATCGTGATTTGCGTTTCACGTTAAGAAACGGAGAGCTCAAATAAAACATTTGGACAGAGGTGCAGTCATCCACTCTTTATAACACTAGAGAAATCACGGTTAGCAAATCAAGCCGTGAATTCTTCCAGTGCCATTAAGAGTAAATGCTATATTTGATTGGGTGCCAACCATAGTTTCTAAATGAAGAAATATTCAGATAAAATGTGACTTCTCGCCTTAACAAAATCAGGTAAAGAGAGTTAAATCAGACTTACAGCGTATTTTGTAGATAATCATTCAGTATTTTCCAAGCAGAATAAAACTGAAATAACAAAATGAACAAAACCAGGTTGTAAAACAGTAGTAGAGATAGACCACTAGTAATGGGTAAACGCCTACAAAGACGACGTCTAATCTCTATAAATGGACATCAAAGTTAACTATTATTTTATCAACATAACTCGATATTGATTATTATATGTATAAGAAATTAAGAATATTATTAATATTTTCACTATAATTACTGAGAAAAAAAAATGTATAAAGGCTTAACTAAGTAAGCCAAATGAAGTAAGCAATGAAGTTAGGTATTTTGATTAACAGTAATCGGCTCTATCACTGTTGTTCCATTTTGACGTCTTCCTAGGCGTTAACGTTCAGATAACGAATAGGCATACTCATCTACCGAACGTATCTGCTCAACATTATACTAGGATTACTATTTTTACAAGCTTCTCAACACTATAAAAACAAGGCAAACAAACGTTAGCCTAATTTAGTATAAAATTACACAATCTAAGTACATTGACTATTGTAATATCTTAATAGCTCGAACTTAATTAGAATATTTGTAAGATATTAAGCATAATATTAGCTGGGCCTTAAATTAAAAAAAAATCTAGAACTTAGCTTTCAGTCGTAATTACTCTCCAGCGCCCATTTTCTGAAACCTTTCTAGTATAATACTCTGTTTACATCAAACAGCACAGTTTTATCGTTCGAGCGTTTAATTTTCACATAAGTAGCCTTATATATAACATAAATGTATACGTCTTCATTGCATTATAATATGTTTAATATCTTCTTTCACAAAATCCATCAAACAGGTGGAAATGATATATAGCAGTTGCGCCTAATTAGTATTTTTCTTGATTCTCACAGAAACGGTGAGCAATTAAATACTAACAATATATAACTGACAAGCTTACCATTAACATTCACACATCTATACTAACGATTAAACAGTGTAGGTTTTATAAAGTCTTCAAAACGGTTAACAAAAATAATCAACACTGTTTTAGCTTTTTTTTAACATTCACACAATACACCAAATAATGAAAGGAATAGGTTTTACAAGGTCTTCAAAACGGTTGACAACAATAATCGACACTGTTTTTTAACATTCACACAATACACCAAATAATGAAAGGAATAGGTTTTACAAGGTCTTCAAAACGGTTGACAACAATAATCGACACTGTTTGATCGTTTCAACATTCACATATTTATGTCATGGCTGAAGTCTTTCAAAGTCTTCAAAATGGTAATAATGATATCTGACAGTGTCTGACTGTTTTAACATTCATACAGTTATACAACAGACTAAAGGAAATAGGTCTTAAAAGGTCTTCAAAATAGTTAATAGCAATATCCGACACCGTCTATTGTTTTTAACCATACTGTTAATTGAACTTTGTATGTGTCCATGCAGACCCAAAATCTGAATTCAAACAAAGACACTGGCATTTACTTCAAATATCTCTGCTGGTCACGAAAACCTAAAAACTAGTTATTTTATCAAATATTAACAGTGATGAACAATTGGTAACATCATCAATCAAATGTTATAATTTCGTGACCACAATAATACATGTCTATCTGACAAGTAAAATTTGGATTTTTTTTTCATCTTATATGTTCAGTAGATCAACGATAACTTCTGTCTTTCGTGTTGTTGTTTTTTTGTTCTGTTTTTTTCAACTACGTTATCTCACTTGACGTATAGAATGTTAAATCATTTATATATAAATGATCAAAGAGACTTTCTTAGGAGACACATTACGATGCTATGAACACGAAAATCAGTTTCATTTATTATCGTGAAGCTCGGTGGATTATGAAATATAAATGGTGAATTGTTTCAACTTCACTAATATCAAGCAAATACAAAGCTGGTTTGGTTTTTGAATTTCGCGCAAAGTTACACGAGGGCTATCTACGCTAGCCCTCCCTAATTAAGCAGTGAAAGACCAACTCTTGGGCTACTCTTTTTACCAACGAATAGTGGGATTGACCGTAATATTCTAACGTCCCTACAATGGGAACGATTTCAGTATAATAACTGACTTTGTAAAAACGAATATATTTGTTTGTTTGTTTGTTATGGATTTCGCGCAAAGCTACACGAGGGCTATCTACGCTAGCCCTCCCTAATTAAGCAGTGAAAGACCAACTCTTGGGCTACTCTTTTTACCAACGAATAGTGGGATTGACCGTAATATTCTAACGTCCCTACAATGGGAACGATTTCAGTATAATAACTGACTT